>NW_009734512.1:11897-82077 GCF_000703405.1 Apaloderma vittatum | reverse complement strand
GCTGAACTATCAGTCTCTTTCTGACTTACAACAGGAAGGAATAAAATCTTTTACGAAGTCATCTTTCCATTTGTTTATTTGACCACCATCTCTTTTTCCTTAGTTATGACTAAATAGGCTCAAAATAATTTCAAAATCCAGCTGGGGGAACCTGAGAGAAAGTGACTGTTGTAGATTTTATTTGAAAGCTATGCACACTCAATTTTTTTAATACATTTTTCACTATTTAAACAAGCATTACAGTCTGTGCAAATGCTATACGAATAAGAACTTACTGAAACACCAAAAGTGTTTTGATTCTTAAAAAGGAGAAAAAAAACTTCACATTGTATCTGATACATTAAATAATAGCATTGTTAGAATTACTGAAGTTGAGAATAATAGATATATACTTGATTTCATAGGTGAGTTTATTTATTTATTTTTTGACCGTGTTGTGGAGAGAATGTTTTTTAGCCTGGAATGGAATATGCATTAATTGGAGAGTGGCATAGTACCAATCACACCCTAACCCAAGCATTTTCCAAAGTAATCAGTTGAATATTGTCAATGTAGACAAATAGTGCTTTCACAGCAGGCAATCTCAAATAGATTTGCATATTATGAAGCATTTTTTATGATACAGAATTGGCAGTTTCTGATTAAATACATCCTCTGGAATGGGACCATGACAGTGTTATTTCCTGTCTTGGCCACTATCTGGAAAGAGAGAGCCGTTACATCCAAGTCCCACTAATCCCATTGCCTACACATTAAGAATTTTTACAAGTTAACTAAATTAAAATGCACAAAAGTTGTGACTTATCAAACATTAAACTGAAAAAGCGCAATAATTTTTAATAGCATACATATTCTTTATTAAAAGTTTTAATAGCTACTTAAACTGTGTCTGACAAATTAACTCAAGTCATGTGTACAGCTTTCTTCCATTTGAATAGTTGTTTCTGGTAACACTTTGTATAATTTCAGTTAACACATTTTATTGTTCAAACACTTAAATGAAAAGCAACAAAATAAAAAATGTTTCTATGTTTTCCAGTTGTGAATATGTAAAAACTGTACATGAGACCATTCAAAGCAGAAGAATCTCCTTTGCGTCTTGCAATGTCTCCTTATATGCGATAGAGTGAAAATGTCTATGCTCTAGAGTTTCAGAAGGCACTTTTTCTCTAATCTGGTGTCTAGGACATCCTTCCAATTTTTGGACTTTAGCCTTGCTTCTTTTTAAAAGGATTAAACTGAGAACGTGTCCAGTCCATACCTGTTCCTACTACCATATTACTGCTTCAAGCATTTGTCACTTCCCTGAGATAAAATCTCATATGTTGAAATTGCTCAAAGAAGGATCGGAAAACTTTGTAGGGCCTTTCCTGCTCTGGATACTGGGTTCTTATAAGAAGAGAAGAGAACCACAGCCTTCTCCTTGATGAATCAAAAGTTGAGTCACCAACCCACTGGGTGAAAGTCAACCCGTAGTTATTTGTTTTTATTACAGTTGCCAAAGGAAAACAAACAAACAAACAAACCACTTCAAATTAAATTAAATGCAGGCAGAGTGGCTATGTTTAAATTTGATTTAACCATCATGGAAAGATGTTTTCAATAGTTATGTGTGCTCCCAGGAGGCACAAATTATGAGAAGAAGGTTGCAAAATGCATCCTCTCTTTCTGTGATTAGAAAGCAGACATCTCTTACTTAGCCTCCCGGAAAATTTTCCAGGTCATGCTGTATATAACAGTAATAAAGCATAAGCATTTGCATTTCACCAAAGCCTTTTAGAGTGCACTTTGTTTTAACAGATAGTATTTTAATTATTTGTTAAATATATAATTATTGTGAGGTAAATGTGCTGTGTTTCAGCGTAGTTGCACAGAATCCATAGGCCTCAGTCTAGAAAGTGCCTTAGGCAGATGCTTATCTCTAGACTGATGAGGTCTGTTAACTTTGATAAAACTAAACTCATGCTCTAAGTGGTTTGCTGGATTGAGGCCATAGACTGTAATTGAGTTGGATTTTTATCTTTAATCCTTCATCCATTTGTTAAAATTTTTGATGAATTTTGTCCTTTTACACAGAATTATCTTTGTTTAATGCTACTGGTTTCCTAATGTAATTATCTTCCTGCCTTCATTAATCATGTTTAAAGTACTTTCAGATATTCATGCATAATTTCTGCGTGTTAATTTAACTTGATTATTGGAATTTATTTAATGTCCATCTGTATGTGTGTCCTGGTTAATAGACTGATCCGATTCTCAAATGTTAAGTACACTTATATTTGTGTAAGGCTTAGCTATAATGAACAGAGTGACTTTGGGCAGTATTTCATGTTGTAACTGCACTGCATATGCTTTCTTCCTAAGATAGGTCTGTTCAAACCTATACTTGTGAAAGTTTCTGAAGTAACTGCACACAGAGGTTGTTCACTTTTCACTGTAAACATTACTTTGCGTCAGAATCTAGTTCAGAGGTGATATTAACGAGAAACCCATGAAAAGCAAATCAAATAGAAGCTGACATTTGAAAATACAGTATAGTAAAGCATAGATAATATATTATTTATGCTTTATTTTGTAAGCAGGAGAATTTGTTAATGAACTCTGTCTTAATTTTCCTTTTGTTTGTTTTACAGTCATTTGTTGTTCCTTTCAGTTGGAATGTCGAAGTTTTCAGACGTATAGCATAAGATAGAAGTGTGGTTGTATAGTGTCTATCATTATGATTCTAATTACTGCCTATCATGCCTGTCTTTAAACAAATATTAATAATCACATAAGGAAATGGATACTCTTTACCAGTCTTAGAAAACAAGAGCATCCTGACAACTACTGCTGCTTCAAATACATCATAATAGACACTGAGCTTTTCCCAATAAGCTAATTAATTATTAAATATTTTAATTATTTATTGCACATTAGTAATCATTACAAATTTCAGTACCCATGGAATTGTTAACAACTAAAGATTTATTAACAAGAATTGAGATGATGAAATTACATTTCAAGGTGCATTATTTCATACCTATTGTGTTGAAAATTTTCAGAGTTTACTTTGAGAATATTTAACCAATTTACTTGTCAGATTTTCTCTGTTGCTTTTTATCATATAATATCATTCTGCTGTTTTCTATTTGACATACTCCTTTTAAATTTTCATTAGTCCTTTTTTTCCTCCACCAGTATACTTGGCCATGGTCCATATCCTTGCTGGTTCACACTATTAGAGATTAATGTGATAACTATAGTTAATGATGAGTGATTAAAAACATCTTTCTAGAAACTGCAAATATGTTTTTAAATTGTCCTTTCACTGCCGTTTAAACATTCATTCGTCAGATCCTGCATATTTCATGTGCTTCATTTAAAGACAACGAGAGAGGTGGGCTAATTCTGCCTTCAAGCTATGTGTTTCTTCATACCCAAAAATATGCCAGGAGGGAAACTGTTGATGGCACAGTGCTCTGTAGGTAAAGAAACCTAAAGATATTGTGAAATTAAGCATAGAGCTCTGTGGATACGGTTCTGGTGGTTTTGAATATTTCCCATTCACTAGTTGTTGTCAAAAAGGCCCATTCTTTGAATTATTTCATTTCCTAAGATGACTTAATGGGAAAACTGTGCAGCTTTATGATAGATAACTACTTCTACTCTGTTGAGACTATATTAATTTAACATTTTTTTTTAGTTTTCTGTTTTGAATCTGTTTAGTTCTAAATACAAAGAGTAGGATTTGACCCATACTGTCTTTGTCCATTTATATATAAATGCCAAAGTAGAACAGACATTTTGTTGTTGCTTATAGTTGTGTTGAGTTATGACTATGTCTGGGTGAATGGTTCATCCCATCAAATCTGAACCTAGGTAATAAAAACAAGATCGTTTTTGTTCAGCAAATGCTAGTGCCTTGATACGTATTAGAGTCAGACTTAACTCTGCTGAACTGTTCACCTCCTCTTTATCATTAATCAATTTAGTGGCAGCTTAAAAATATGAGCAACTTTTTTATGACACTTGTATCATGCCTTTAATAGCAGAGATGAAATGTTTTAGTGTGATGCTTTCTGGAAAATGTGCTGTTTTGTACATTGTGTCTTTTATTTTATGCTTTTAAGAGTACATGGTCAACCTCGAGTAACAGAATGTTTAACTGTCAGTCCTCATAAGTCAGCATTAAAGGCACTGTATGTCCAGTTTATGGCTAGATAATTTGCTGATGGAAGAAAGCTGTTGTTGGCTATGTTGCCAGAAACTACCAGCAAACTGTATATAGCAAATAAAACCTACAAAATTTGTTTTGTGCTAGCTTCTACTGGTTTGTGGTGAGGATGATCAACTTTGCAGTTAAAGATCAGCTGGGGGGGCAATATTAATTATATGAACTTAGATTTCAGTCCAGTTGGTTGAAAACTTATATACATAACTTTACAGAGCTAAAATATGGTGTTCCTTTTTTAAAAAACTAATACTTTTGCTTGCTATCAGAAGTTTTTCACCTTTGTGCATGCATGTGTGTATATGCCTGTGTGCATGAGAGGTAATTATGGCAAGCACAGTCTTTAATTGTAAGAACTCATTCAAAGAGTAGTAGATGTATTGACCCCAAAGGATAACATGCATGAACAGGAGCAATAGATACAGCTCTGGCATTGTTAAACTTTGTATTGAATTTAATATTGCTATTGTAACTGTAACTGATAAAAACAAAGAAATGGATATGGGGAAAAATGTTTTGTTATAGGGCAAGGAATAATTCACCGTTATTTTGAATGAATATTATGTGAATTGGATGATGTCTTGAATGTTAAAAAAGGTAGATCTCAATTTCCAACAAAGCATGCACAGCATTCACTGTGGTGGTAACTGGGAAATGCTGCAGCCTGGAAGATCTCCATGTGAAACATTAATTGTACTTAAAAACAAGGTTCGTGACACTAGCTCTTCTACATTTTAAATAAAGGTAAAATACCTTATCTTTTAGATATTTCTCTCCTACCCAGGCTAAGTATACTCAAGTACATACTGTGTATATCGCAGAACTAAATTATATTGCAAATACTAAGATAATAGTTAAAAATTACTAAAACCTCTTAGGTGCTTGTCAAATACTTTTATTGGTCTGTTCATTATGTATAGAACACATAACACTGCAACAGAAACACTTTGTTTTCGTTTTTTCAGACTCATCAATGCAATTAATTTTTGACTTAGCTACCCATGAGTGGCAATTAAAAATGCACACCCATAAAAGCTGTGTGCTAAACCATGCCATCAACTCCTCTCTGAAATACTCATGTAAACACAATAGCTATCATATACAACAAATTGAAGGGTGATTAAAACAGTCAGTAGTGCTCACTCGGTGTTCTTGGTTGCATAGGTATAGGCTGAATTTACTGCTCAGGCTTGAAGATGGCTGTTGTTTGAACTTAGGTTCACATGACTCCAGCAAGGTAAAGGGGATGTTGTTATCCTGATTCATAAATGAAGATCTGAAATGCAGAGGCGATTAGGTGAGAAGTACCTACTTTGTGTCTTCCTCTTTGTAATGGTTCAGACTTGGCTGTGAAGTGGACTCTCAGGAGAAGATGATTCAGGATTCAGTGAAGAACTTATTGCCAAGTAATGACTGTGGTAAAGTTATGTCCAGATCATGTGCTTGATTATAGGTGCAAAGACTTGCAGCAAATGAATTGCAGCATTTGCCTAGTTCTGAGCTTAGCTGTGAAGCAGTGTGAAGGTATGGTGTTTCTTTCTTTCTGTTTTCTAAACTTTAAGATTTTAGCAAACTTTCAAAAATTGAGGAAGTGTTGAATTCAAATGTGGTTCCTTGATTATGAAGAGTTCAATCAAGAACTTAGCTAAGGAGGCAACAGAAAATGTTCTCTTTATATGCTTCTTTGCATGGTTTCTGTTCATCTACAAACTTCAGAAAAATTTACTGAGAGTACCTACATATCTTAAGATATTTTTATTTTACATCTGATAATAACCTGTCAGTACAAATAAATCCCTTACTGTTTTAATAGAACTTTTAAAACTATTTGTCAACTAGTTTAACATATTCCTACGTACATAAAACATAGCATTGCCTTTTGTGATAAAAAGGTTCATTCTTCATAATGCATTCTTTAGAGTAATCCTTACCAGTGCAAAAGGAGCTTTAAGTATTATATTTTGTATTCTTTATATTGGCAAGGAAACAAAAACGCTCCTTTGCAATCCTCCTACCTTGAGGATATGCTCATTACCAAGTCATAGACTTGGCATTATACTTATCACATGGATGCTAAAGACAAAAACAAGCCACACAGTTATTTCAGGATATGAGAAGATTTGCTGTGCATCCTTGGATGAGAATATGGTGCGCATGCTGGTAGTCGTCATGCACATGCATGGTCTCAAAACTTCTTGTATAAAAGTTATTCTTCATGAAGCTGAAAGATTCCCTTGCCTTGACAGTGTCTGATAAAATAACAACAAACCAAGCCAGGCTGTTAGCAACTGGCTAAATGTACTTAGGTGCTATATTAAGCTCTTGCTAATGGTACTTGCACTTGGCATCTCATTTTAAGGTATTTTTATATGTATATATACATGTACGCATACGCACATAGATATTAAGTATGTATATCTGTTAGTGCAGCTATACAGTACCATTAGCCCTATTCATTACTAAAAGGTGGCCGGAAGATTTTCAGTGACCTTATTGAAGATACTGACACACCTGTAAAATATAAAAGCACTACTTTTAAAGAAATTATTTTGACATTTATTAAAATACAACGTACACATATGTACAGAGTTAGGTAAATATTCTAAAATTAATAACATTTCTTTCTTTAACAAAGGGGAAAAAATACATATATTTACCCTGGTTACCCACTAACCGAAACAGCATCTGGTGCTGCTAATAAGCTAAAAATACTGAACACGTGAGTTCAATTCTTTGATATCAGGTTGTTTTTTCTATAACATACATTGTTTTCATTCTTTGTCTAAGAAATGATGACTCCTATGATGGCCTCATTAATAGCATTTACTTTCTTAGGATTTTGGTAGAAAAAGGTGTGATGCATTGCTTCCTCTTTTTTTTTTAAGTTTATACTCACAAAAGGAGAAAAGAGGCTAAATGAAACACATTAAGCATGGTGTTGCCAAGGCAACAAGTACTTGAGCCTCCAAGGTGAAGTGTGACTGAAATGCCTATGATGCCATTGCACAGGGACATGTAGTCTACTACACTTAGAACTAAAATCAATTCTATTTAAAACTAATATGAAATAAAAACTCTATTTTTAATCCCTGTGACTATTAAAGACATTTAATTTCCAACCAATAACATCATATAAGGAACAATGAATTCCAGGTGTACTGGCTAATATTACACTTACCTGTGAATAGATATTTAAATTGAGTTTTAAGGTCTTATGAGGAAGGGAAGGAGGCTCCTCTGTTTCCTTTTGGCTTGGTAAAATCCTGGGCTGCGTTAAGAGGTGCATGGCCAGCAGGTCGAGGGTGGTGATTCTCCTCATCTACTCCACTCTTGTGAGACCCTACCTGGAGTGCTACGTCCAGTTCTGGAGCCCACAGCACAGGAAAGATATGGACGTGCTGGAGCGTGTCCAGAGAAGGGCCACGAGGATGATCAAAGGGCTGGAGCACCTCTCCTGTGAAGACAGACTGAGAGAGTTGGGGCTGTTCAGTCTGCAGAAAAGAAGGCTCTGAGGAGACCTCATTGTGGCCTTCCAGTATCTCAAGGGGCCCTACAAGAAAGCTGGTGAGGGGCTTTTAGGATGTCGGGTAGTGACAGGACTAGAGGGAATGGATTAAAGCTAGAGATGGATCAGTTCAGATTGGACATTAGGAAGAAGTTCTTCACCATGAGGGTGGTGAGACACTGGCACAGGTGGCCCAGAGAGGTGGTGGAAGCCCCATCCCTGGAAGTTTTTAAGGCCAGACTGGATGGGGCTCTGAGCAGCCTGATCTAGTGGGAGGTGTCCCTGCCCATGGTGGGGGGTTGGAACTAGATGATCTTTAAGGTCCCTTCCAACCCTGACAATTCTATGATTCTATGAAACACTGATATAAATTAGTGGAAAGGAACCAAGAATTCAGGAAAAGTGTGCAGACCTTCTGCTTTGGTAATACTTTATGGAATAATTCTTAGAATCAGTATGGGTTCACTGTCTAACCTGAAGGATGATTGCATCAGAGTTGATCTTTGATTTGATTTTTGTTCTTTCACTTAGAAACTGTAACAAAATTTATTATTACTATAAGTAACTAAAGCTGAAAAGATGATATATGTGCCATGCTGTCCATCTAAAGCTTTAAAAAATCATGAGAATAGGCTGAGAAAAAAAGTGCCATTTATTTTCCTTTTCAATGATTTGGATTCTTTGAGCTCCACATTTTTCAGTCTCTTCAGACAAATTAATAAAAAAAGGTTGAGAGCTTGATGCTAGAATCATGTAACTCCAGACCTAAAAATGATACCCTGTGCAGTATCAACTCACTTCTAGCTTCATTAGCACTGAGCCAGTATTCTTCTCGCTATTCACTGAGATAGATCCAGTTGAGAACTTGTTCCATCACAAGAGATCCAGGTATTAGCACTTGAGGAGTGAGAGTGAATAGTGAAACTGATCTCACAGTAAAGATTATGGAGATCTAGGCTGAATGCAGCCCCGGGCAAATCTCAGGAAAATGTGAACAAACACATGCAAAATGACTCTCCCTTTCCTTTTTTAATCTAGTTTTATCAAATTAAAGGCATGGAGAACTGTATGTATGAGCTTTTTTGAAATTCTTCACACAGATCAAACCTTAACAAGTGTTTTGGTTGAAGTTACAAACAATGTGAAAAAGCATGTACTTTTTGAAGAATTCCTTTTCCAAACTGATCAAGTAATATCTCTCCTGTGATAGTAATTGATGTTGTAATATAACATTTAAATACTTTAAAATAGAGCAGAGGTTGAGGAATTAATAAATGTTAATAGGTGTTTCACTAGCAATTAAAAACTCTCCCCAATTAAATAAATAAAAATAAAATACACACAGGAAGCAGTAAAGCATATTTCCACACTGGAGTACTTGATAATTTGTAGGATTTTTTTTCTTTTTTTTTATTCTCTATGAAGCCTGTAAGACAGGCAATTCCTTAGCGTATTGCAGTAGCAAGCAGTACAGATGTAAGGGAAAGCTAGGTGTCACTCAGTAAGGAGTCCTGTTGGTATGATTGACACATAAAGCAAATTTTTTTGCCATTCTGATGTGTGCTTTCTTGCGGAGGGATATCTCAGAGACAGACCATTGGAGTAAACCCTTTCCGTTGTCATTTGGTGAGATTTTTATTTTAATGAAAGCAATCTGTCTTGTGTGCAAATACTAGCCTTTGCTATTTGATATGCACAGAAATTCAATCAGATGCTTAATTACATCTTCACATGAGTTCCAAACAGCTGGCTAATTCCCTTGTTTCTGATTAAAGAGATTAAAAAAATAAAATTTAACATTGCATTTACATACAGCTCTAAAAGGAAACACTTGCCTGTAAGTTTTAGTCATTTAGCAAATTCATGTCTGTTCGATGCTAGGGATCAAAGCTTTTAACATCATGAATTGCAGAGTGACAAGAGATTTTTAAAAAGAAGAAGTAGCAAATGGAATTTGTCAAATGTTCTGCTTGTTGATTACGGCAGAAGTTAACCTGAAGGTGTGAATCCATAGACGTATTTTGTTTCATACTTCTTTGTGAAAAGTTAAGTTTGTTCGCTAAACCATCACTTCCCATGAACTCAGAAGGTTATTTTTCAAGGGAGATTGTTCTGAGCATATGCACTGATTGGTTTAAAGTTGATTTATTAACTATCACAAAATAGACAGAAAAAAACCCCCAAATTCTACCTACTTTAATCTTTGAGTGCTTTATTTTTTAATCATTTTATATTATTTTTTTAATCAGAAGTAGAGTTCTAATGCCAGAAAGTCTTTGACATTTACTTATGTCTTCAGCAACAATAGTATAAAAATTCTCTGCCACAAAACTAAATAAACTCCTTTTAGCTGTAATTCTTGTATCAATGTATGCACCAGAGTTGACACCAATCTGGATAACTGCTAAAAGGTTGTAGAAAATTGATGCCTAGTGTTGTCATTTAGGCCTAATTGAGTTTCGTTTAAACATGTTAAAAGACCTGTTGTTATACATGAAGAATCCATACGAAAACCTTTCATATGAATTCGTATGAAAATTCGTAGGAAAAACCCACTGTGTGGGTGACTCACTGGCACTGAAGGTAGTGAAGAAATACCTCTCTCTTTTGACACTAAAGATTGAGCATTTGGAGAAGTTCTTGGACTATTCGCACTTTTAAAAAATTAATGTGAGGCTATATGTTAAAAATATGCAGGTTTTCCGTATTTCAGGGACTGGAGAGTTACAGATATCACATCCATATTTTACATAGGTCTGTGTTTGAGCCGGGGGACTGCTGATCTCCGAACCATATGCTTCAGCCTAGTCTGTTAGTGAAAGGGTAGACCTGAGAGACCATGACGTGACAACTTTAAGCAGGAAAGTCTGTGTGGAAAAGAACTTCGCCTTCCTGATCTGTTGACATTTTACAAACATGTTAATAAATGAGCATATTTAGAAGATGATAACTGACAATTTGTTTAGACTCTGCTGAGACTTTGAAGAGATCTCTTACAACACTTACCAAATATATTGAATAGTCATGGGATGCAAGCTGTATTATATCAAAAAACGACTTAGATACAAAAGATGAAAATTCAGAATAAATGACCAGATTTCACTGCCAACCCCCTGTTCCCCTGTAGCCCTGTTAAACAAACAAGCTAAACAGAGTTGCAGGCATTAGAGCTTCTGAATTATCCCATGCAAGAACAACGTACCAGATTGGGCTAAAGGTCTGGCTTGTATTTACTGGCCAGCAGCTAAGGAAGAAGAACCATTATAAAATGGTATTTCCCCTTAATGCACGTTACGGAATCTCAGATGAAAGATTGTACAGAATAGTGATGTTTAACAGTCTTTAAAGGCCTTTTCTTGCATTAAGTGATCAAGTCATGTTTAACTGCATTAACGTCAAGAGTCCACTTCTCTCTGACCGGGTTATTTTTAATATTCTGCACGTGAAGGGTTTGATGTTTAATATCAGATTTGCTTATTTGATATTGAGACGTGACATGGGATTTTGATTTTGAACAGTGATGCAACCATGCTTGTAGCAAAATGTAAGTACACTTAAGAGCCTGTAACAATTGCAGTGCACAGCTGGATCTCAGTACAATGCCTGGGTGTCTCCAGCTGCTGAGAAGGAGTACCTGGATTCAAGACAGATGAAGCCCTTCACTGTCTTCTAAGTTCAGTTAGTCAGCTGTTGGGTTTTTTTATAGTCTTTATTGGGCTGAGCTGTGCACTGGCCTGTACCTCTCCAGTCTGGGTAGGTGAGAAAGACAGCCAATGTAGCCTAAAGGCCAACCTCTGAACCCCACTGTGTTGAGGTTAATTCAGCTTTCATTGCATCAGAAGTGGGCAGTCACTGCCCACATCCTTTCATGAGCTTCACAAGCACAAACCTTTTGCCTGTCTCCTTGGAGCCATTTTCCACTGCAGGGCTTCTTTGATCTGTTCTCAATTTTTACTTCTGATGTTCACAAGGTTTTCTGGCAATGAAGGCTCTAATTAAGTGTGCATTATATGAAAAAAAAAATTGTTGGTTATTAGGAAATAAATTATGGAAAGTATAAAAATAAAGAATGACACGGAGAGGATTATTTTTAAAGTGATAGACAGCAACAGATAAAATGGTCAATCCTCAGATTCAAAACTCCCTGAAGAGTCATAAGCTACCTTTTTTCTCCTCATACAAACTCTTGTTGCTCTTTCCTGTATTATTTCTGTTTCAGCTGTGTACTACCTTTGATTGTACGTAGTATCAAAGATGGAGCCCCAGCCACCTGCTGTATTGTGTTCCATTGCAAGTGAGAACTGAGAGAGAACAACCAAGAGAGGTCTCCAGAAGACCATTCTGTTTATATACAGAAGGAAACAGGAAAGTGGAAGGCTTCATTGCCTTTATTGGTAAATAAACAAAGTGATACAGTCTTTTCCCTTGCAGCTTGGACCACTTGGTACCCAATGGAAAGAGTATGTAAGCTACTTAAAGATTTATGCAATAGAACAGAGGTTTAGAATTACCAGTTAGAGACCAGGCCAGCTGTGAGCTCTCAGTTCCAGCTCTGAGCCCTGAAATATGTTCTGAATTCTGCCACCGGCCACCAAGGCATGTGCTTATAGGATTTCAGGATAGCATGAACTCTCTAATTAAGTGAGAGTGGGAGGGAGATGAAAAATACACTTTGGAGACTGATGCGGGGTGTGCAGGCCATGTAGTGTCTGAAAATTCTGAGAAAGTTAACAGTGGTAGACTCTGCTAATCACTTTCATTGGCTTCTTTACTGATTTAATAAGATCCTACTATTTCTTTCTGTCATGTTAGATATACACCTGCATATAGGCTGTAGGAATCTAATGATGCCTGGCTGAGCTCTCCAAATTTGGCTTGACTCATTCTGATTGCTCTGCTCTTGGGGCCTTGCTGATTTTTGTCTCATTGCTTTTACATCTTTTATTCATTTACCCTCTTTCCTTTCTCCCCCTACACATACTATCTTAACTACATTTTGGAGCAGCAGCTTGTGCAAGATCCAGAAAAAAACTTTCTCTAGAAGGTATTTGAGAGGTTCAGTACCACACTCTTAATCTTTGGTTCTTTTTGGAATCTGTTGCAAGACAAAGAGAAGCATTATCTTTATAAAATAAGAGCAGTAGTTTAGGCTAATTGTAAAAAATTAGCAAAAGCATATTAGCTTAATAGAACTGAAGTCTTTAAGTAAAGTCAAAGTGTTTTAATCTTGAATTGTTCTATTCCGTATTAAAATGCTCATATGCAGACTGTGAAACTTGATACTGGAGCAAAGGTCAAAATTAGTGGGATTCAGGTGGTAATTGGACACTCCAATACCCAGCAATATTAATTCATCAAATTCTGAAAACAAGAGCCAAAAGTCAGATAAAGATAAATCTTTAGTAGGAATGAAGAATAATTTTTTATTCATATTTGTGTTACATTTTCTTACTATCTTAATTTTAAAATGGTGTGTAACTGATGCTGATTTGTGTAAGAGTGTTAACTGTGGTAGGACTTGAAGGTCATTGTACAGAATTTGTCTTCGTTGCATATTATTTTCTTCACAGAATGTCTTTTTCTGGGGTGAAGGTTTAGTAATCAAAAAAATGGTGCTCCCATAACTATATCCCCTACAGAAGAAGAGTTTCCAAATGTCTTGAACACTGTATTTCTTTCTCTTTTTCATTGCTCATTGAGAAAATGGAGCATTGTTCCTTTGTTCTGTAGTTTTATTTCATTTACTAGGAATATCTTCTAGTGTGTTATTGTGTAGACAAACTGCTGTAGTGACTGTTAATCATTAGTACCTAACAGTAACTATGTAGTTGTCATTTCTGTTGGAAAACTACTTTGGGAAAAACAAAACTGTTAGTCATAGGGAGCTCTTAATCCTTAATTAATCCCTTATCATGAAGTATTTCTCTGCATATTGCTTATTTTAAAGCTTGACTTAAATACGCCATCTAAGCTACCAAATAAATACCATAGATAAGTTTTTGTAAGGAAACACTTCAAAACAAGTCAAGGCATAGCTGATCCTGTAGTGCAATTATGATTATCATAGCATTTCCGTTATGAGTCCACTTTTTACACAATTCTTGTAATACAACTCAAAAAAGGCTCTGTTTTCATGTTCATCTTATTGGAAGTAGGACAACGTTGTGCGTATGTAGGGTTCATTAGTTATTTTTTTCAAGTTCCATTAAAACTACTTAAGTATATATTTTACGTATAAAGATATATGTGTCTCAGGATCAGGTTGATAAAAGGGTAGGGCAGTTTCTTTCCTACATTGTCAACTAAGTTAACTGCTTCTAAGTCTGCCCTACTAGAATTATCCTGTTTTAAACCACGTAATTTTCAACCTTAGAAAAGTTATTTCCATAAATGGAACTTCTTCCCAATTCTTTGCATTTCAGTGATGTGTTCTGCACTGGTGTGTTTGCATGATATTTAAGAATTCTTTGGTTTAAAAAAGGAAACATCATAATTTTTATGGAAATATCTTGAGAATTCCGTAATTGAACTCATGAATGTTTCCTCCAATGCAAGCAAATGCCTCAAACATCACCCAAAACCCAAGTCCAAACAAAGACATGAAATAAAAGTATTTTAATTTAGTGCGTGAAATCCTAGCCCCCTTATAGTCAGCTGTGGAACTTACTTCAAAAGAGCTTTAATGTTACCTAGAGCTTCAGCTCAAACCAATTCTGGGTATGAGCCTTCCCCAGAGGAAAATGAAGACAAGACTTTGAGCTGGGGGTTACACCTCTATGCACAAGTGTGGAATCTCTCATGATCGAAGTGTTTATATTTTTATATTGAGACTACTAGCAATTTTGCTGAATTTAATATAGCCAAAAATTTCTGCCGTAATGAGTAACTGCCTTGGGTTCTGCAGGAAAGATGTTTTCATCAAATTAGCTTCAAAAGCATTCATGCTTTGTGAGGTGAGCACATTTAGGTATTTCACAGTCTTCATTAAAATGAATCGACGATTTATGTTAAAAAAGCATCTGAATAAAAAAGATGTTTAAATTTTTATTTTTTTTATAAAATGAAATTCATTTAGAGAAGCAAGCTTTCAGAGGCATGCAGTCATGGAATGGGTGAATTAAGAAAGAATGAAAGCGTAATTCTTAATATTATCTTTGTAAACATATAAGAAGAAGTTATATCTTCTTTTGGTTTCCTGGGGAAACTGTACTGGTTTTAGGAAGCACTATTGTTGGTTCCTTTGAGATCTTCAGCATTGTAAAGATCTGAAGTGGGATCTGAATACGGCAAAAAAGGACAGGGAGACAAACTTTCAAAACTGTTCCATGTAGTTGCAGAAACTATCCTCTAATTCAGATAACTTCATTTAGGATGATTACACTGATTGTATTTTCATAGAATGATAGAATGTTAGGGGTTAGAAGGGACCTCTAGAGATCATCTAGTCCAAGTCACTTGCCAGAGCAGGATCCCCTAGGGCAGGACACACAGGAACGCATCCAGACGGCTTTTGAAAATCTCTGGAGGAGGAGGCTCCACAACCTTTCTGGGCAGCCTGTTCCAGGGCTCTGTCACCCTCACAGTAACAAAGTTTCTCCTCATGTTGTGCAACTTCCAATGTTCTAACTTAAAACCATTATTTCTTGTTCTGTTGCTGGGTAGCACTGGGAAGAGATCGTCCCCTTCCTCTTGACACCCACCCCTCAGATATTTCTATACATCAATAAGACCCCCTCTCAGCCATCTCCTTTCAAGGCTAAAAAGCCCCAGTTCTCTCAGTCTCTCTTCACAGAAGTGTTCAAGTCCCTTAATCATCCTCGCAGCTCTCTGTTGAACTCTCTCCAGTAGGTCCCTGTCTCTCTTGAATTTGGGGAGCCCAAAACTGGACACAGTATTCCAGGTGTGGTCTCACCAAGGCAGAGTAGAGGGGGAGGAGAACCTCCCTGGACCTGCTGGACACACTTTTCTTAATGCAGCCCAGGACCCCTTTGGCACTCTTGGCCACAAGGGCACATTGCTGTCCCATGGACAACTTACTGTCCACTAGGACTCCAAGGTCTTTCTCCATGGGGCTGCTTTCCAGCAGGACGTCCCCTAATCTGTCCTGGTGCCTAATGTTATTCGTCCCCAGATGCAGGACTCTACACTTGTCCTTACTGAACTTGATGAAGTTCACCTTTGCCCAGCTCTCCAGCCTGTCCAGATCTCGTTGGATGGCAGCATGGCCTTCCTGTGTGTCAGCCACCCTCCCAGTTCCGTATCATCAGCGAACTTGCTGATCTAGGTCACTGATAAAGATACGGTACAAAACTGGACCCAGCACAGGCCTCCAACTTGACTCTGTGTCACTGATCACAACCCTCTGAACTCTGTTGCTGAGCCACTTCACAATCCACCTCACAGTCCAATCATCTCTCTTACATTTTTTGAGTTTTCCTATGAGGATGTTGTGGGAGACAGTGTCAAGAGCCTTACTGAATTTTAGAATTACTGCTGTACACCACAAATGCTTCATCATGGCAGGGACACAGTTTGTTATTTTAAAGACCTACATATTTACTTGGTTTTCAAGACTACATAAAAATGAAAGGGACAAAACATATGGCACGTAATCATACTTAGTTGTGGAATTTAGCTTGAAATACAAACTGCTGCACTCATAATCTGTCTCCTCCAAAGGACATTGTTTAGGCCCCTGTCAGATAAGGGTTATGTGTAGAAGGCACGTCTCCTGCAGCGTATCATTACATCTGAGAGTTGACAAGTAGGCAAGAAGGCTGGAATGCTGCCAGCCAGGCTATATTTTGTTTCCATATCATTTAAAATGCTTGCTATGGTACACGGTACTATCTTTTAATCTCATTTCCTATATTTAAAAGAATGCAGGGCAGGGAGGAGGAAGAGAGAGAAATCACAGTAGTACTGCTTTAAAAAGTGTGGTTTACTATTACTATGGAGCTGAAATTTTAAAATGCATTACTTTGTAATGGACTCTTCCCTCTTCCTCCCCCCAGAATAGACAAAGCAGCCTTACCAAAAGGCTTGGGGAGAACTAGAACATCTTAAGACTCAGTGTAGTCCTCACTCTATGGTTTCGGCTTTTTTTATCTTTGCTGAGACCTGAATTGCACTCCCACTTTATGTTTGTTCTGCTTCTCTGTTATTATATTTGGCCTGTTTTGTTTCTGGCTCTTCCCTCAGTTAAGAGGTTGACTTACCCAATGTTAAAGTTTTTATGCTTGTATAAGAATCTACATTTTCCTGCAATCATTTCCACAATAGAATGTGTATTAGTGCTACTAATTTGGCAATATGCATTTCATGTGATAGCAAAGACGGGCATGAAATGGAAGTTGGTGAGTCTGTTTACCCAGCTCAACTTAATCTACCTTCCAGTGATGACCCTTCTCCCTAGGAGGTCATGTAAACTCTCTTAGGCAATGTATACAGCAATCCTTTGTGTGTATGTGAATTTCAATGACATTTTACATTAAGGCTAGAATAAATACCAACAGGATATTTTGCCAAGGGCTTAGTCAGCAGTCTTCAAAACTACTGAGATTAAATTAGAAAGAACAAGTAAACTGTCTTGATATGCAAGAAAGAAAAAAATACAAAAGATTCAGAAGAGCTGAGAAGTGTTCATAGTATCACTTGTACTTTGGGTCTTTCAAGAGTATAAATCAGAACTGAAAAGAAGCACAGTTTTGTACAAAGCATCTATTTTTGAAACGTTTTCCCTAGAAGAGATGCAAGGGAGGTAAGCATATGTAGTTATGTAAGACTATTACATTATATGTATCAATATAAAACAAATAACATATTTGCAAATTATGGAAATGATTAAATATTGAGCTAACAATTTGATTTAGAAGTATATAAAAACTAACCAACATTTTTTATGGAAGTTAAAGTGTAAAATAGCTACATTTAATACTCTGGAAAGCAGGAAACACCTTAGAAATTAAATAATTTTGTTCACTTTATCTGTTCCTGAAACAGAATATATACCATCAAGCGTAATAGGATGGTTTCAGGTAGCAAAAAAACCTAGGGAAAATAACATTACCGGATTTGGAAGATACTGTGTTTGACTAATGAATCACTTTCCCGGACTGGGTTTCTAGTCTAGAAGGGAAAGAAAATAAACACATCTAAGTCTGCCTTATTAGCTGATGTTTGTGAAGTAGTTGATGAATGAGCGGTGGTAAATGTTAAGTAATCTTAAGTAAGTAATCTTATTGTGATGTTTGAATTGGGAGAGAATCTAAGCCTTTAGACTTTTATTCTTAATGAAATCTCAGTGAAGAATATGACACTTTTGCTAGTGAAATAATTAGGTCGGGCTTAGAGCTTAAGGGTCAGGAAGAGTATGGATTCATTGACCCTATAGACAGAGAGGAGATACTTACCACCTACTTTCCCTGCTCAAGACACAGACATGAAACTAGCTATCACAAAATATGATACAAGTAACAAGAGTTATCCCACATTTGCATCTCTTAAATAGTAATCTAGCCCAAAATCCAATCTGGTAAGCTTTGTTCCTTAGATTTTATGATGATGTTGTCATCTTTTTCATAATCTTATATATGCGCCACACCGCTCACCCCTTTGTAAAAGCATTCCACAAAGACATCAGAAATTTAAAAAAAACTGTAACTGCACACTTTGCATGGTGCAAAATAATAAAGTAGCAGGCCCTCTGTGCTTTTTGTCATGTATTTTGCTTTGTAATTGTGTGCAGGGAGGATGGAAGAAGGCTTGCAAAGGTTTGTGTCTTTTAATCGTGAGAACAATATCTGTTGTTAAGCTTTTCCATCATGTTCACAATTCTCTCCAATTTTTGTTTCCTGCAGGGGCATTCAGTTTCATAAGTAGTTGGTGTAGTCATCAGACAGAAATGGCTTTTTTTGTTTCTTCTTTTATGTCTTGGGGTCCACTCTAAATATTCCAGAAGACTGCCTTGAATAGTTTCTAATCTCCAGATTGTTAAAAACATGGTTACACTGCTTCCTAGTGGTGAATCTTATAATATCGTCTTCTCATTTAGTGAAACTGTCTTGGTGATCATGTATGAGTAGTTTTTGATTCTTTGATTTTAGTGTGATACCAGAGTATTTAGAGCTTTTCTCTTTTCTGTTGTATGGTTTTATAGCAGTGTAGATTGACTTAAGTGAATTTGTCTTAGTTGATACCAATATACGTAAGAGACTATAAAAACAGAACGCTTTGCTGTTTTACAGGGGTCTTAACTGAAGGTTACAGCGCACTGTTTACATCCAAGACAACAATTAGACTAGCCTGGTGGCTGTAATCTCCCCTGGAGATATGCAAGGAAATCGTTCTTTCCCCTTACCTCAGTTGTGACTTATTTATGTTGGATAGCAGCATGTTCTTCTAAAACGATCTTTTCCAGGGAGGGAGAGAAAATATAAGTAACTTGCAGTTAAGATATAAAATTAGTAAGTCTCCGCTGTGTTCTCTAGATCTCTGCAAGAAATTATGCCCCTCAAAGAAGGGATGGCAGAGAGGGCTGCATCCCTGTACTCCAGATGGGTCAGGCTGAGACGTTCATGTAAGCTACTGTCGCTCACGTGCCCACCTGAGCAAAATGCAGTGGATATTGATGCCTGCAAAGCTTTGGCGTTTGCCAACACCCCTTGTGTTTTTCAGTGCTGTGTATCTGCCCCAGCATCACTCATGGCTTTTAAGCCGTTCTTTATCGTGAGCAGCACTGGCGAACCTGATGGTCGGAATTCCCCTGTCAGAGGCTAACAACACATGAGGTTTTCCAGGGGGTGTGGAGTTTTATTGCCTTTCTTTATGGAGACTGTTCTAGAAGTTTAATTGGGCCTGAAATCTTTTACAAAGCTGAAGGCTGTAGGCAATTTCTGTAACTACCAGTGATAAGGTGTTTCCTTTCAAAATGAAACAGCAAAGCTCCTGGAAGTAACTAGCAACATCATTTCTTTCTTTTAAGTCAGAAGCAGCTATCAGCTTTCAATGGTAAATTACAGCTGAAATTATTCTTTCCCTGTTTAGAAAAGCAAAATGAAATTAATATGAACTCATACATTGACTGTTTCTGTTATGTTTAATCAGTTTAAATAAAATTTTACTGTTTAAGAGGTCTTTCTTAGTTTAATGAAACTAAAAGCTGTTTCTGTTTATGCTCACAATTAGTAAGGTTGACATGTTTTTCTCCATGGTTAGAGTACTAACTGTGCTCAGCAGTAATTCAGTTTAGTTAGGAATTTGCCCTAATCTGAATCAAAATACACAGAAAAATGCAGGAAAGACAGGAAAAAGTAGTGATTTTGCTAATCGATCTGATTAACAAAGGGGAGCATTATGCACAGGCTTTATTAATGAAATCTTCTCTTTAAAATCAATAAGTGAAAATCAATGTTTCTTTAACTAAACTCTATTGAAATAGTTGATGGAGGTTAGAATATCACTCATCAAAATACGCTGAAGCTTATCATGATTGTAGAAAAGACCTTCACAGTACCCATCAACAGTCTGCCTATCTCAGTGCCTCAAATCCAAAATTGCCAACATCAAATACATAGGGAATATAAAACCAAGAAGTGCTCACCTACCTAAAACACTCTGAAGGAGTAGAACCTTTCACTTTAATAGTCCTTAGCAGAGCTGGCTGTTGTCCATTAATTTGTCTAAACGGTTTTTTGAAATTATGTAAACTTTTAGCACCTTCTCTGTTTTGTGTCGATAAGTACAATGGCTTTTTGGCTTTTGAGAAAAATAAAGTACTCCAGGGGATGAAAATATGCCACCTGCTGCCATCTACTTCTGCTGCTCCATGGCTCTTGTGTTATAGCTGGAGAAGAGTTTTTCCTATGCTCGAGTAACCTCTTCTTAGGTATTACTGTCTTTAATCCAATCAACATGCTAGAGAGCTGCTATCTTCGAATATGAAAGAGGATGTTGTGCTCAGTCAAGTGTGAAGGCTCTTGAACTTAGCAGATGTATATATGTGAGTAACAACTGTGAGCATCAAAGCATTCCCAGCAGTTCTGGCTCTGGTGATATGTAGGCAGGGTCATATTTTGGTTCTTCTGTGCAATACTTGGACTCAAACAGAAAACCAACTTGTAGCCTTGCTCTTTATCAAATAAATATATTAATCATTTTTGGTTTTATTAATGCCAAGTGAGTGATCATGCTATAATAACAACTTGGCAACTGCTTGAAAAAGACTGAAGTCGGAGGTGAAAAACGAGTAGAATTGTTCTCATCAGGTGAAAAAGAACATAACATTTCCTGAAACAGCTGGAAGCAATGTGAGATGCTGTGAAATTACCTTCACCACAGTGTTTGTGTAATGCTCTATGTGACTAAAGAAAGGGTTGCTTTTAAAGTATATGAGGGGTAAAGTTGTGCTGCCTAGTTAACCTGAGCAGTGAGATGGATTCCGGGGTGTATATGTTAAGGTGTTTGTACATAAGATGAGGCATAGGAAAACAGAAAAATGACAAAAAAATTGAACTATCCAAAACCTACTGGATTATGAGGATTTTGTAGTTCTTCTATGCTAGTTTGACTGATTTCAGCTGATATACAGCTAATTAATCCCAGAGAAAGAGAGAGGAGATTAATCCCCATTATATATTTATAATTTTGCATTTTGGTATTTACAGTTAGGGATAAGAAAAAACTGTTTATCCCTTTTTCCACGTGTAAAGTATATGAGGGGTAAAGTTGCACTGCCGAGTTAATCTGAGCAGTATCAAACCCTAGACATAAATGCTTTCGTAACTCAGGCATGAACAACTGTGAAAGGAAATTCATATTAGCTTACTGTGGCACCCTTTTTTGCTGAAAGTACCGTTGTGGAGTGCCAAGGCATCTGTGAATATTTTGGGGTACAGTCATCTGGCTTTCCCAGTGATCCTTTATCTGTCATTTTGGAGTTTGTTTCCAGCTCTGGCCATTGGGGCTGCAGGGGGGGAGCTGAGGAAGGAGGGGCTGCAGGGCGACCCAAGGGACAGGGGAGTTGGCAGGCCAGCCATATTCTCGCAATTTCTACCCATCTGAGCTGAAATTACTGCTTAATTCCAGTCAAATGCACCTTTTTAAGAATGAGGCAAAAGTGGAACAAAAGAACAGCCAGCATGTGGTGTGTGTATGAAGTAGGGCTTTTTCCAATCTCTCTCTATCCCCCCCTCTTCTTCTCCCTCCCCCTTTTTATCGGTAGTTTACATGCTTGTATGTTGATTTTTAGGAGACAATACAACTTCATCATCCCAAGGCAGCAATCTCCAGCCTATTATTCAGCATAAAGCCTGAAATATTATATATATGATATTACAAGCCCGAATTTTTTTATATATGTGTATATTTACATATACATATATAGATATGTTTCAGACCATAAGTAATGCAGCATGAATTACATATTTGGTTACAAATGGTAGCTATGCTGTTGTCTAAGCCATTCCCTTTGATTTTGAAATGCATTTGAGTGAGTCCCTTCACTGCCTGGACGCGCCTGCCTTCCCGAGCGGTGCCAAGAGCAGCTCTGTGTGAGGTGGGAGAGCTCCGAGCAGCTGTTCTGCCTTCCCGGGAGCAGCAGCTCAGCAGCCCTCCCCGACCATTTGTTGCCTCAGTTTGTGACATTTCTGTCTTTTGTTTTCATGTAGTCTATGTTCAGAGACCTCCTGAGGAGCTGCGGGGGAGAGCTCTGCCAAAACCAGAAAGACAGAAGCTTTTAAAGTATGACTCCAGGTGTATGAAGAAATACAACGTGGCTAGGACAAGGCTTAGGACAGGAGATGAAGTCTGTACATATTGGGTTTTTTGTGATGCTGCCCAACAGATCTAGGCTGTAACGGCTGCATTGCTGCTCTTAAGCAAAGCCTTTGGCTACCGTAGTTGATGCTTCATCTCCAAGAGTTGAAGGCAAAGTTGCAGTGCAGCCTCAGTGAAATTCACCATCTGATCTGAAACATTGCTAGTGCTGTTACCAACACCCGGTGTGCAGCACTGCTCGAGTTCAGCTGTATGTAACTTTTAGGTAGCCAACACGTGGTGTTTTCCACTTTCCCAAAATGTGAGCTGCTTCACTGAGGTGATGCAGTGGGATTCGTCAAACACACAATGGGACACAAGAGTCTATGAACAAAATGGTTTCTTAGTTGCAGTACAACCGAATGGCACGTTGCTTTCACTAATTTGTTTCGGTGTATTTGTTTGTTGTATTGTTTTATGCCTGAAGCTGTCAGGTGGGTCACTGTATCCATTAATCTCTTAACTTCTGTTAAACTCTTGATTCAGTTACTATTGCTTTCAATTTCAAATTTTTGAAGAGGTCTCTTTAATCTGTCCATTTCTGTATTTGAATGTTTAGTGTCCTACTGTTGTTTCTGTGTGTCCTTTTGGTTGTATCCCTTGACAAACCTAAAAGCTGGATCATAGAATCATGGGATGGTTTGGAAGAGACCTTAAAGATCATCCAGTTCCAACCCCCCTGCCATGGGCAAGGACACCTTCCACAAGACCAAGTTGCTCAAAGCCCCATCCAACCTTGAATGCTTCCAGGGAGGCGTCTTCCACAGCTTCTCTGGGCAACCTGTCCCATCACCCCGCTCCAGCCCTCTGGCACCTCTTGCTTTCCCTTTTCAGGGAAGGAAACCAGCATGTGTGTGCATAAAGCTGCTAATACCTGGGGATAATTTATATGTAACCAACGACAGCTTTCCTAGGGGAAAAAAAAAAGGTGAAATATTTCAACTGGTGTCTTTGCAGTGCGGGCGAGCTTAGGCGCAGCCTTTTTCAGATGCTCAGCTCCGGCCTTGTTCTGCCATCTAGTGCTTAACGTGTCAAACTTCAACTTCGGCAAAAGGGATTTTTGAAGTGTTTTTTTAGGAAAAAAAACATTTAAAAACAAGATGGGAGAAACAGCATTTGTTAGTGTGAAACGCAGCAAAAATGAAGGAAGGTTCAATAAAAATGGCATTTATTTTTTTTTTTTTTCATTCTAGATAGAACTGCTCTTGTAAACAGCAAATTAACTAGTCATTGTTGAAGCTAATATTTTTCACTGGTAGAGCTATAAACATTTTAATTACAGTTCCACAGTTTTGGACTCTCCTTTCTTTATTTAAGATCAAGTTTATTTTAAGTGAAAATCCAGATGTTTCATACAATGTGTGTTTTACCATAAATAGTCACCAAGCAATTTGGATAATTAGGTCTCCGATTTTGGGGGGAATTTTTTCAGACTGTTTACTTTGACTGTTTCACACCTATATTCATACCATCTTTGAATTCTGAATAGTTAGTTGATTATATAGGCTTTTAAAACTAGAAAATTTTTGGATCTATTTTGGGTCTTACAAGATGAGGTCTTCTTTACCTAGCACTAAAGATCAAGCCCTAGATTACTTCTGCCTTGGAACGGTGTGAAAAGTTATTTAACTGGAAGTTATGGTATAACGCAGTCTTCTGCACTGATAGGACCCCTGTTAAACTCTGGAGCAAACCCCATATCAGTTAAATACAATTTTTTTACTATACTTGATTTCCAGCTAATTTAATCTTTCGGTTATTAAAGTTTCTGGTTAGGAGAGTGATTCTTAATGATTTCTTCAAATCTTGCACAGGCACTATTTTCCTTCAGTAGGTTCTGCTTAATTGGCTGGTTGCTTTTCTGTGTTGGGATTTTTCAGTTGTTTTTTTGGGGAAGTTTTTGTGTTTGTTTACAAATTTGTGTTAAATTATAACTGGTAGTGGTAGAACTTGTCAAAAAACCCTAACCAAACATTTTCAGAAGTCTAAACTATGAACTCCTGAAGAGTAAATCTGCATCATTTTGATATTCGTTGTAGTAAAGGAGGGAAACAAGGGTGGTGCCTTCACTTTTACAGTAATGATACATTTGGCTATGGCAAACTGAAGGAAAGGTATTGGCCATACTGAGAGCCGGAATGTATCTGGGAAACTAAGCTGTGCTGTGCCTTGCTAGTTCTTGAATGGAACACCATTTGCAGACTGCGAGTAAATCACATTCAAGAAATCACTGTGGAACATTAAACCACAGGAATGGAAGTAATGGGAATAGCTCCAAGTAGTGTTATCTCAGCTATACTGAGAGGCCAAGAAAATAATTAGGGAGTAAAGAGGTTTGAAAGAGATACATAGGGAAATTCCAAGGGAAAGAAATGAAAAAAATATTAAAAGCTATTAAATGAAAATAAAAAAATACAATTTTAATAATAACACTGCTCAGTCCCTGGGCATTGCCTTCTAAAAGTGTCATCTCATAAAAAAAGCTGAAAGATAATCAAGAAGATGTTATTATTACTGTAGGTTACGTGATAGCTCTCACAAATGTATGGTATGTTTGTTCCATTTGTTCTATTTAACACTGCCCATATTTTAATGATTTATCCAATTTTCCATGGTTTGTTTTTACTTGGGATTTTTAACAGTTATTTAGGAAAAGGTTTATATTCAGTTGAATACATCTCAGTCATTACTGTATTCCACTGGAATACAAGAGTGTCCACGGTCTTCTGAGATAAACTACTATGTTAATAGAACTTTTTTTTCAATAATACTATTTAACTGCAGGTCTGAATTCATCAAAACGTTAGGGTGTTTAACCAATTTTCTAATAAATTCTCAATTTCATTGGTTAGAAATTATAACTTGCACCTTGTGATAAGAATTACAGCATTGATATAATTTCTTGCTTACTTATGCAAGATAGTAGTAATTTTGCCTTTTACACGCATTTTTGACCCAGCATACGTGAAGTTTCCAGATTTCCTTTGGTGAATGGACTGCTTGTCCTCAAAGAGCTTCCTCAGCTACAAGCCAAACAGCATTAGAGCACGCTGCAGGTCTGCAGTATCTCACCTTTGAACTGTAATCTGCAGACTTTCAGTGGGATTTTTTTCTGCTTTTTTGGGGGATATAGGTTCCTATATGCTGCTATTTATAGATATTGTATACTTTTGAAACAAAGAAACACTGCTTTGTTTTGTTTTTCTGTCACATATACCTCATAATCTTGAAAGCTAATTTTATATTTGTAGAAAAGAATCTTTGCTCCTTTTTGCTCTATCAAGCTTGAGATTTATGTAGCTTATAAAGCATTTCATGTTCAACCTTTTTATTTTAATTTTCTGGTATGAAACAACTTATGACCAAAAGAAAAGAAAGCACTACTCCATAAAAGGCAAGGACAGAGTGTTCATTTCTGGTGTACTTGCAGTTTTCTAAGAAAATTGCCTAGTGCTAGTGCAGAAGGTCCATATCATGTAAGTCAGGTCTTTGTGAATTTACTCTTGCAACCATTAAAGTCAGTTGATTTTGTCAGGGTTTTGACATCCAGAAATATCTTGGACAATCTGAGTTTTATGCACTCATCGCCCAGTCTTGTGTTTATTCCTTTCACAATGGCTTCTCAGCATCCAGTCATATCTGTATTCTTCCCAGATAAATAGGATTATTTGTTATTAGGTCAAAATCAACATACCTGTTCAGAATTGCCAAGTATTTATACATTATTTATGCAGTAGTAAAAACTCTGATGGGTAAGTATGTTCAACTGTGTATTGAGATGGCACAACATAGCTCTGTTATTTTTCTAGTTGGCTGCAGACAATTTTTACATTTCATGTGGAAATTTGCATCTCAAAAAGAAGAGATGATGTGTTTGCCATGCAGTAATCTCAAATCCTTTGTGGTTGCAATTTTGCATACCCTATTGCTTTGTCATTTTAAATAAAAAATTTTAATGCGTGTATCTTGATAAGTGCCCACATTCACAAAAGAAATGAAATAAAAAAAATTATTGCATAATTACCACTAATGGAGAGGAGGAAAAAGACACTGGAAAAAAACAGTTTTCAATTTCCATCTTACAATAGGCTTAAAGATGTTTTGATATCCATTTTAGTAATGTTGAAATAATAGACTTTCATGCTCTTGTCTGGAGAAAGGGAACATTTTCGCTTTGAGAGAGAGCAAGTGTCCCTTAGTAAGAACACATTTCTAACATGTCTTCAGCATTGTGGTCTAGAGCAAAACACTCAATGTGTTCAAACAAATATACGTTCTCTGTTTTGCAGGAAACTTTAAGCAAAGTTGATTTAACTCTAAAGGGGTACAAGATAAAAAGAAGAGAGGGAATATTTTGCTCTCAGTTCAGAACAACAGAGTGATTTATTGTGAAGCAGAAAACAAAAAAGGAGGCATGCCAACAAATAAAGCTTGTCTGGCCCAGTTTTTTCTCCCTTCTTACCCAAGACATATGTCTTCCAGTGACTGCAGATGAAGAAGCATGTAGAATTCTTTTTACATGCTTTCACTGTCCTCATTGTCCCTTTAGTGCCTCCTGGAACAGATGATGTTTGCAGCATCCATTTATTTTCTGTGCTACGCCAGCCTTCCTCCCATAGTGCTTAGAACGTTTAAAGAACAATATGAAAAGGGTCCTCTTGTCAGCTTGTATTAGAGTAACACACATATATAATGTTTTTTAAATGTTTACACCTCAAATTTTGCTGATAATCCTGTAGGGAGTGAAGAGTAGCAGCGTAAACCAGAGGTTGTCCATTCTTACTCAGCGTGGGAATGAACTGGCTGGAGTGGGAGAGATGCCCAAGGAGAGGCCATGGCTAAACATACCACTAAAGGGTGTGACAGGACAGAAAAATGAGAAGGAAAAAAAAGAGGAAGGCAAATATGATGGATTTTTTCCTAATTCTTGCATAGAAGTGGCTCTTTAAGATACAAGATAGGTCACCAGAAAAGATTAAGAAATTTATATTAGTATCTTGTCCTATTCTAGTCAGAAGTAGTTAAAAAGTTATTTTCCCCCAGCATGATAGTATTAAAAGACTGTACATTCAAAATGTAAATTATTTTATTGTTCTTCAGTACTTTCAGTTGTGTATTCATTGCATTTCAAACATAAATGAAGTGTACAATTTGACGTTGTATACTGTAGGTACATACATATATATATTGCAACCCTTTGGGCTGCAGCTGTGAAGGAGTTACTGCTGACCACTTCATAGGCTCAGGTGCCTCTTTGGCTGATTTAAGCTACCTGAATATGTTATTAGTTCCAAGTTACAGTTACAAAACTGTATACTGTAAACAAATGTATCTCTGATGCATTGTTTGGCTATTGGCAAAAATGTATTTTTAAAATCAGTTTACCATAATTGGATTCTATTTTGCAATTTTCCATGTAGACAACAAAATCCAATGAGATCTATTCTATTTCCAGGTTGAAACAAATACATTCATATAGCTGACTCCCCAAGGTGTCAGCAATGCATCTGCCCAGTATTCAACCTCCGTTACTCTAAACAGCTGAAGTTTCATAATTTATAACATCATCTTTTTCAGTTGTCGGAAACATCTGTAATGTTAATTAAGAGAAAAACTGTTTTGACAAAACATGTAGCTTACAGAAAAAAGAATTACCTAAAGATATGTTATTTCTTTTAAAAGCATGAAATTAGTTAAATAATAAGCTTGCAACTTGTTTTCCTAGAAATGCTATTGCCTTCTTCAGTAAGAGCACGAAGACAAAATGTGCTACTCAACGGTGTTCTCCCATCATCAATAGCATTTTCTGAAATGCTAGATCTGCAGATGCAGGGATCAGTCAGTAAAGATAAAAAATATGTCTTGTGCATCATTAAATATCATATTTTTTTGCTAGTATTTCTTTTGATATTATTTATTCTCTGAAACTCTTCTGCTGTCAGCAAGCATTTCACAGATCAGTAATCGGAAATGAGATTTTGATGTCAAACCCTAAGTCTGCTGCAAGACATTACATATGCTATGCGAAGGTCAGGTTACCGCTGACTCATAGTATCTACTTGGATACACAGCATAGAGAATATTCTATTTCTTCTGTTTGGGGGATGCGCCATGCTCCTCTATTCTTGTTGCCTAAAGGACTAGTTTTCTTACTGAATTGACATGTAATGTATTTCAAGATGCTTCCCCTGAAATATTTGGTCTCTGGTCAAGCGCAATAAAAATGAAGAAGTTAGCATATTGAAATAGGGACAATGATTTCCAGAACTCCCAAACTCTGCTGGAGTCAGCTTGGTGAAAAGAAGTATAATATCTCATGGAAAGACTGAAATTGTAAATAGGGCAGTTTTATAAAATTATTTCTGCTCGCAGTGTTTTTGTGGATGGGTCCTTGCCTTCCAGTCTTGATTCTAGTGACTCTTGATTCTAGTGACCTTGGTGACTCTGACTAGAAGCCAACTCCCCACAGTCTCCAAGAGCTGTTCCTCCCTGCTCAGGAGGTGTGCAGGCAGCTCCTGGCTCTGCTACCTACAGATAACCACTTTTTAATGACTTTTTTGGAATTGCTGTCCTTGAACTGAAACTACTTCATTAAAGGATCTAGACATATTTTTTAGGAAAAAAGGAAAGAATGAATCAAAATTTGATATGTTTCTGCTAAGAAAGGTAACCTGTCAATAGCAGACACAGAAATGTGATGTTTCAGAAGTGACGGTTTTGTATTATGACAAATTCCTTTGGAATCTGTGTTGTGCTGATTTTTAGTAACTACATGTGCTTTAGGGTAATCCAGATATCTTGGCTACATCTTGACTATGGTGGTACAGTTTTAGGAAAAAAGCAGAAACCTGAAGGGTTGTCCAAATTCCTACCAGCTGCTGTGCTGCCCCAGAGGGCTGCCTGCCAGCTGAATCCAGGCAGGCACAGGCAGGGATCTGGCATCGGCTGAGCACAGATGCAGCATTCCCCCAGTCCAAAGGCAAGGAGAGGTGGAGTGTGAATAGCAGATTTTGTGCCACTCATAAACAAGTAACATATATAAAAAAACCAAGAAGGTGTAAAAGTGTGTTAGCATCTAGGTCAGCTTTTCTTTTTCTCTCGTTGGTGTGGCAGAAACATTCTTGGAGATCATAGACCATGTATTTATAAAAACAATGCAAGAGAAAAGAACAGAGATAAAATGAAAACCAGAGAAGTCTCCAGGCAAACTGAAGAAAATGTTTGTGTCTGGCTTTTATGAAGTTGTTTCTAAAATACAGTGCTGGAACAAACAATGTATTTTAAGTGTTTCTTTAAGCTATGACTTCTGGAATGGAAAGTTTCCTTGTAAATTAAGTGCACAGAATTCTGGAGTAAACCCAGTGGTAGTTTTTCCCCTGATAGTTCGGGCTGGTTTAGTGGGCCTGCAAGTAGGATGCTTGGCTGACCCTTCCCCTCCTGTCAGAGCTCTTACACAGATGGCACTGCTGAAAAGATCCATTCTCCTCTCCATGCTGCTGATTGTCATCAACTGTAATAGGCTGGAGCCTTGCAGTGGGTGGAGATAATGGTAATTTGCAGGCAGCTGGAAAGAGGCGTATTAATTGGTTTACTTTGTTATTTCAGACTCAACTTCTGTGCTTTGCTGACTATTTTTAATTGACTGTGCAACTTGATGTGGCACTTAGTGCCATGGTCTAGCCAATGTGATTCTGTTGGATCATAGGCTGGACTTGATGATCTCAGAGGTCTTTTCCAGCCTCAGCGATTCTGTGATCTCTAGATGTTCACAGCACTTCACAGCTGATGGTGTTGTCTTGTATAACTCACTCTTGCCACAAGTTGTGACTTTACTCCTAGAAATTGCATAAGTGTCTCATCAAAGTGATTAAAGCAACTCTTAAAGAACACTATTGATTTAAAATATTTAGGGGTTTGGCTCACCCTTTAAAAGCTATCCATCTAAAGACAAAGGATAGAGGTCTTGAAGTAGAGGCATGATTCTAGATACATTTATTTTGAAAATGATGAATCAGGAATTGGGGAGGTTGCCAGATCCAATTGGGAAGAACCCTGTGGGGAAAAGGGAATGATATTAAAAGGGAGGAAGGGAGGCAGAGTAAAAGCCGTAAATTTTTCATCATGAGGGATCGTTCTTGCAGAGCTGACTCAACAATGTAGGCAAAAATAAATCTTGCTCTCCCAGCTGCTGTGGAGTAGAGCTTTGACAGAGTGCTGGCTGAACTGCTAAGAGCAATTTTTTAGCTTTTAGGTAGGCAACAGGCATAAGGGTAACACCTCCTCCTATGGGTGGAAATTGAAAGAGAGATTCATCCTGCCAGCAGTGTCTGCTACCACTGATGACCCTAACCTTTCCTTTTGACTGGCACCTGGACTAGTTTTCCAGGACTCTGGCACAGGCTAACAACTCAGCAGACTCATGTCTGTTTTTGCCAGGTAGAGGGAGGGGTGGCCTAGGCAAGCTTTTGATATGAGTGAATGAAATAAATCATACTTTCCTTAAACAATTTTGTTGGTTTAGAATTTACATTCTGAGGCCTATGTAAATAACTATTGGACGATGTTGAATCCTGATGTATTTTTCCAGGACATCTTCTTTATCATATTGTTCATGTAACTCATAAGCGATCTTGCATGGATTACCATGAGCTGTGGTCATGGCTTCTGTCACCCATCCGGTTTAGTGGATGTGTAAGAGAAAATGGAAGAGCAGAGAAGAGTAAAAAATGTAGAAACTGCAGACAGCCATAAGAAATCACAGAAAAGCTATAAATCCCATAATTCAAGAAATGTACCTTCCTTTTTTTACTGAGCTTTAACATTAGGCTCTTTTCATCCTTGACTGTTGCTGGAGGCTAATGCACTAATCAGAGCGTAGTGTTTTGAATGACTGTGGAGATTCTGGGCAAAATGCTAGTATCCTTATCCTTGTTGTATTCAGAATCAAGTTTGCTTGAAAATCATTATTCTTGTAATTTAGTTTTAGAACAAAAACCAAATAGAAACCAGTATGTTGTAGTAACGCCTTTTTGTACACCTTGTGTTAATTCAAATAGCATTCAGTATGACAAAACGCATTAGGTACTGCTCTGCAAAGATGCACACAAAGTTCTTCTTTGCAGCTTTGTGTTAACAGACTAAGAAACGAAACGAGATCTGGAAGTTTTACATTGATTTTATTTGTAAAGTTGCTGTACGTGCACAGTGACTATGAAGCAAAGTCAGCAGAAGACTGAAGTACCGCATAAATCTTTTAGTAGCTGGAAAACAGAATGAATGTCAGTAGGGCTACTATTGTGGCCTCTCATCCCTTCCTACCTCCCTTGAAGTGTGTTAAAGATATTTTATTTCAATTCTGGATAAAATAATAAAAATGAATCCATGAGAGAAGACTGCTTTGAATATTAGATTTTGGGTTGTGTTATCTTTGAATACAAAAACATTGTATGCGGGGAAGCTAGATTAAAAAATATTTTGGGGAACACTTCTGCACTTAACCAACTCTTTTTAAAATGCATTAACTCTTGAAAGTAAATTGTTTTAAAGCATATTGATTTCTGTAGGGGAAAAAAAAAGAGAGGAAAAAAAGCTATTTTAAAGGCTTTCTGAGACATCCAGCCTTTGGAAGATCTATTGAATAAGGGACATTTTTCATCCACCTTTGTAAATAGATATGCAGCTGCTAATCTAAATTTATCAGGATACAAAACATTGATCAAGACCCATGAAATGTTTTATCCAATTGAAAGTACTTTGTAGACACAGAATGGCTTTTATTCGTTCCTCAGTTTGCAGACTTTCTTAGTAGTCCTTGGGCTGATCATTGTTAGTAAAAGGGACTTGCAAGTAACAACTTGTGTTCCTGCATTACTGAGTGACTGTCAGAAACCAGAAAGCACTTTTGCTTGCTGTGTTTGAAAGCATGATTTTTCATAATATGTAAGATACCGAGGAAGTGTTATAAGAGCATGTCAGTTTTAAATACATTTGACAATCATCACTTCCTCACTTAATCAATTACAAGCAGAGATATCAGTGAAAATTTCACAGGCTGCACTAGGTTTACTTCTTCACTAAGTCGCAGAAGTGAAATTCGGATCTAGTATGACTGTATCTTAACACTTTATTACAACAGGCTTAATCCTGACTATTTACTTGCTAAGCATGAGCTTAGAAACCCATCTTTTATTTTTTTCTTTTGCATTCAAGTGCAGACAGTCTTTCTAAGATTTATCCTTGTCTTCTCATACAACTCATGAATTTATGAAGCTTTTGTGTGGACAGTCTTCGGTGTTTTGTACATAAAGCTGTGAGGAAATGAAAGAGCTGGCAGGGATGCTGGAGGTTAGGACACTTTTCTCTCACTGGCTGCAATATTGAATATTGCCTACATTTTTTCTTGAAGCATTTCACAACAAAACATCTTTATCCCTAATTTTCTGCAGATGTAAGTGTCTAAATCTCCTCTGCAGAAGTAACCCAAAGAAAGGGTGGCCCTGCCAGGAGGCTCTGATTGTGCTAAAATCATGCAAACTTTGAGCAAGCCATCAGGCTTGGCCAGACCCAAACGGCTAACACTGAATTGCCTGTATCTGACTTGCAGAAAAACCCGAAGTTATTTCAGACAACTGCAGAGATTTCAGATAGTTTTCTGTGTGTATGTGTATCTCTGTGTGAAGGACTAGTTTTCACATTTTTTTCATACATAAAATGTTTTTGGTGCACTGGTCATTTTCTGCTCTGTATGAATCATTTGTCAAACAGAAATATCAAATACATTGGCTGCTCCCCCATGACTCTGATAAATGGTGCCTTTCCAAGATGATTTACCAGATAGATAAGATGAAGGATAAGTGAGAAATCCAAAGAAAGTATGTTTTGCTATTTGAAATGAGAGCAGTCATCACCTGGCTGTTACTAGAGTTACTGGTGCTGTATTTATGTCTGCTTTTGAGCAAGAATATAAAGGCAGTCACTTTAATGTATGAATGTTATGGTAATTGCTCCTAAAGTTCCATGATCCATACCTTTCTAGTGCGGAGATTAGTTCTGCTACATGATGCTCCTTCACGAATAAAGTTACAGGAGCTCGTTGAAAGGGCAGGGGCTGTCAGTACTGCTCTTCTTTGTGAACACGTGAGCTTAATGCTTTGTGATATATGTAGGTGGTTTGGGGTTTAAAGTCTAGGCATTATTGACCTCAAACCACTAAAGCCTCAATTCACCTAGGTCGTCCAACTGTAATATTGCTTCACATCTCAATCAAGTCAAAGTAAATTGACGCAGTTGACAATAGCGATGGTTGTGTTCTCCCCAGTGCTCTGCCAGGCATCCCTTCTGCTTCCCTTGGGCCAGCATAACTGTTTGTGGAGCTTCATGGTCAGTCAGCTCAAAGAATTGATCAGACTAGCCCTGATAAACAAACATTAATGAAAAAAAAAGTAAAAAAAAATATTACTTTTCAGCTTATCTCATATTAGATAAGCCTTATGAAACAGTTTTATTTCTGCATTATTAACTTTGAGATCATATTGAATTAAAAATTGCAGATGCTATTTGCCTTTAAGACGCTTCGTTGAAGGAGATGTAAGTCAAATAATTTAGGTCCAGTAAGCATGCGTGAGTGTATGCTAGAAGGCATATATATATGTATACAAACACAAGCATACACATTCTAATAGTATAAAAGCGCAGAACCAGATTTAAGGGGTGTTCTAGATAAAATTCTGAGATAAAAGTTCAAGAAATACAAGATTCTTCCTTAGAAAACTGGGCTAGAAGAAACATAAATTAGTCATCTGAGGATGCTAGCAAATGTTTTAGGGCCTTATCAGTCAACATAACCTCAGCTTATAGGATGCTCATTAATCATTGTCTTCCGAGAGCAAGCGGGAGCCATAGCCAAAAACTGCAGATGGGAGAAAAGGAAAGAAGGAGTTGCTAGAAACAAAACAAAGGTTGAGGTCTTCCATTCATCCAAATATTTATCAATGGCATTGTGGCGCTGAGTCATTTCCAATCTCCATAAACAATGCCATATACTGGAAGAATTCAGACATCCTGTAAATTTATTCTTTTTTTGGTGAGACAATCCAGGGATACCAACCAGGTAAGCTTTGAAGCCTCCTGGATTGACTTCATCCAAGCAAATCAAGTGAAATGTTTAGTTTGTGCCAACACTAGGAAAAGGGTCATGGGATCGGGTGAGCTGAAATGTATTAGCTGATCACAGCCTCCCTTCAGCCCCTTTTTTCTAAACTAAATAAAACCTCAGTGGGTGAAGAAGAAAGCGATCGCACCAAATCCATCAGATCCTGCAGAAGTATCGGTAACACCGAGCTGTCAGCACTATCAGAGACCGCTGATAACATTAACATGGACACCTGACCTTTGTCCACAGTTGACGGCAAACTTTGATCAGGGGTACAAGTGTTGTACTAAACTGACTCATGTCTGAAAGCAAACTGAAGTGGCAAAAAAACCCCCCAAACAATAAAAACAAATGCTTGAAGAGTTATCTGAAGTTGCCCTAAATGTAATGTCATGTAATTGGCCTGGATTTTTCAATTAGAAGCAGCTAAAAATTATAAAATTTCATTTTGCATGTTAGCAAAAATGTTAACTTTGACAGGGATCTAAAGTTATATATAATTTTTTTTTCTTTTTTTTTTCCCCGTAATGAAACATTCACTAAGGCTCTACAGTTTATAATGCATGAGCCTGATTTAGGAGAGTTAATTACCTGGGTCTGCCTGTCAAATGTAGTCATTTACAGAATATACTCAGTGTTTATCATGATAAACTACTCACACTGTGAATTTAATAAATCATTACATTCCAGGCATTAAAGTATCACTGCAAAATTGTAAATACAAAGAAACTTGTACTTTATCACAGAATCCACAAGAGGGCAACATGTACCAGGCGTTTAAGTGCAACATTATTATTAAAATCCTTCCATTATTCAACAGACTTGGATGCAGTTCATTGATTTTTGTATTTAGCATTCTTCCGTATTCATGTGAACTGTTATCTAAACCTTGCACAGGATTGGTTTCTATTAACACCTGTCAATATTTTATATGGTGCTGAACATGAGTGTTGTTACGTGTACTTATAATTAATTACAATTAAGGCTTAGTATGCCTTATGCATTTATCACTTGGACTGTCTTAACACAAGCATTCTTGTATTGGAAATGCCTTTGTGGCTAACGAACAGAAGCATACAGGGTCTCTTAGAAGGTCACACCTTAGCAGAGCATGTGCTAAGATTTATGTTGGTGTAGGTTGATGGCAGTGTCGGGAGGTTTCTTGAATGAAAAAAGAAAAAAAAACACCACCACCACCATTTGACAGAACTGAAGGATATAATCTCTGCAGAGCTTGTAAAAAAAACAATTATAAAGCTGGAACTGCAACTTATGTCTCAACAGTCCTCTTGATTTCACTCACAAGGGCAGGAGCCTGCATTTCTTATACACAGTGGATAGGACTTTTCTCTGCAAGTAATCATAGTGAAATCAATTACACTCTTAATAGAATAAGGGTGATCCAATCTGGTCCAAAACAACTAAATCAGTCCTGCAAGACACTGACATCTGATCAATGGCATTGGCATAAAACTCACCATCTCATCGGTGTCTTGAGGCTCTCAAAGCTCATGTCTAAGGGCTGAGCATTTCTATTTCTCTCCTTTCAAAGAATGAGGACGTTAAACTTCTCTTTTTTTTGTGCAAACATTTTTATATAGTCTAACTTTTATTTTGTAGGAATTTTTACATCAATATTTCAATATCAAAATGGACAGTATGGTTATGCAGCATGGTCCTAAAAACTGACCAATACAGTAGGGTGATCAAACTCAGGAAAATAATTTCTTTAAGATATATGAATTAATTCCTTTTTGCACAATTGTCTCTTCAGCCTAACTGTATGATGAACAATTTTTCTGTAACTACAGAATGCTTGGCACTTGGTGTCAGTATTTAGGAACAGAGACAGCCATCATTGCCTTCACAGAGCACTCAAACTGACTTCTTCCTTCTTTATAGTAGTCTCATTGAAGTGGTGGAAAATGTATACTACCTATCCAAAGTCTCTAGAAACAGCCGGTAAACAATATTGCTTTTTATGTTTTATTTTACTTTGAGTAATGCTTAATTGGACAAAAAATAATAAACTAATCTATGATTCAGTATTCTAGGAACTCACAGCTTTAAGTTAACCATGTGATAAAACAGCAAATGCATGTGGAGAGTCACTTAGAAAACAGGAGATGCAATGCATACCCAAATAAGCGCATGCACATTTGAACTACAGTAACAACAGTTATTTATATATGATTTAGCTTGTGATGATCTCTTTGCTGTTACAATTGATTGACTACTGAAACACAAGCCAGATAAAGATTGCCTGGTTTATCTTTCAGCTACACAGCCCTGACTACAATGTAGACATGATTAATTCTAACATACCTGTTTTGCTGTATTCATCTTTGTTGTTTAAGAGTCTTGATGTAACCTTTTGTGTTTTCCTATTTAAATACTATTTTTTCCTTTGCTTTTTTTCTCAAGTAGTGTGAATCAGAGGCATAGAGGTTGTCTCAGGTAGCTAATACCTGCTTTTGCAATCTGCTAGCCCACTCAGCAATTGCCTGGATATTCAAACTGCATTTCCAGCAAAAGTGGGACTTCTATTCTTAGGTCTTCCAGATGCACCTCAGCTGAATGAAAGACTCCTTTTTCTTGCATGTCCTTTCTCACATGGACAAGTTATTGATGCTGTTGTTAGTCCCATAACTGCACATCAATAGCTCCTTTAACAAAAATCAAAGCAAAAAATATAGTCTGGCTTTATAATTTCACTAACAGTCAGAATATGGTGACCACAAGTCTAAGTAGTCCTCTGGATCTAGCTCCTTTTCTTTGGTATTGTAGGCTTTTGTTTCTGTGATAATTATCCTTTGTACAGTGATGGATTAAGTCTAAATGAGCTTCCTTTGTGTTTTCTTACCAAGATGTTCCTCCAAATTCAAAAGTTGCCTTGTGCTTCTAATGAAATCAAGATAGCTTTGTTTCCGAGCTCTTACCACTGATACCCTTGATCAGCTCTAAAACATTTCTAACACCACATTTGAAGCTGGATAGTATGGAAAAACTTTATTAGGTTTGAAGTCAGTACTAGTAAAATTTGAACCATTGCTAAAGTGTTTCTTCTAGTCCCTGTAAGATGAAGTTTCATCTCAAATTTCCACACTGAGTTTTTCATATTCCAAGTGCCATCTTGAATAAGCATGGACTGAAATTAAATCCCCTCTCCATTTGTCTGAGCCTGCAAAACCTACATGTGCATGATGCTTCTGGTCTTCCTGGGAAAAGAATGTGAGGGAAACTGTCTGCTGATATCACTGATGCCACTATTTATTCCTCAGTGATAGACTGTCATGATACGTAGTTCATGGGGACGTATCTTGTAGTGATTGCCTTGATGTGTTTCATATCATGCTGTAGTCTTTAGTCCAGGCTGAGGGGATGGGGGACACGTGGTGGAGCACTGCTCCTGTGTCCTGCAGTATGCATGTAGCTCTCCATGGCTCATTTGAACCCTTTCAAAGTTATGAATAGCCTGCAATATATATTGCTGCACTTGGAAAGGATATGATCCTTTTATTTTTCTTATCTGGGAAACCTTTCCTCATGGCAGGTCAAGGGTGTCCCAAGAGTAATGCAATCTCCCTTGGAAATTTCAAAGAACATGATGATTATCTGCAATTGACTGAGGACATCTGTGCTGGCATACTGACACCCTACCTAATTGATTATCCCAGATTTGCACAGCTACATTCAAAGCTGGGGCCCCAGCTGAACAGATGCCATGGCTAACACCACCTCGCATTTCATCAAAAAGTTCCACAAGTGGTTTTTTTGTCTATCAGAGCAGGGAACGTTTGTGTGTACTGGTTGTATTCTATCAGACTTTTCTCTGTGTAGTTGGGAAGACACTTAAACAACTTTAACCAGTAACCCAGAGGCACAACTGATTATTGGTAATATTAATAATTGGTTATTAATAATACCGGTGGCAAAGCCATCCCTACCTCTGGCTATGAAGTAGCAATATTAAAATGCAACTTTGTCCTGTAACTCAGAAGGCGCTGAGGGTTCTGAGAGCAATGCCTGCCAAGGTCCCTTGGCCCTTCCCCCAGAGACTGTTTCTTCAGTTCTCTGAAAGTAGCAAAACATTTGGTAAGAACTTAGGAGAGTGTGATCATATCTGTGTTTTTCAGTGGGATGGTCACTTTGGCCTTGACCACCACTGGAGCAATTCTTCCTTCTAGTCTCTGCAGTTGACCACGTACTCTCATTTTATATAAAGATAAACAGTTTAAGCAAGCTCTCATAGCCTCTAGTGAGTCTAGCTCTCCCTTTATTGCTGACAGATGTTTATCATCACTTCTGCCAGTAGTGAAAATGCCATCAGTCCTTAATATAACATATGGGATACTTTTCAACATATTTTCCACAGCAATCTATCCAGCAGATGAAAATTAAGTGTGAGCGTGTATTACAGTACATTTCTTGAAGTTTGCTAGTATATAAGCGGGAAGTCCATCGTAATAAATTTTCTGTCTTTAATTTCAGTAGCAGGTTGTGTTTTTATGGAGAGGAACAACACTTAATCATTTGCAAGTTTATGATTCCGCAGATCGGTGTAGTCATGAACATTACAGAAAATATGTGTTAAAAAGCAACTGAAAAAAAATTAAGTGAAAAAAACTGAAGTGAAAATTTGAAATTATTCTGCCCTGGCTTGCCTAACTCACTTTTAATTTTGGAGACTAAACAGAGGACTGATCTTAGCTTGACCAAATATCAGTTCTTCATATGAATCTTGGCTGTAACCCCTTTCAAGGTACTTTCTGTGAAAATGATTGGGTGGACATCCATAGTAGAGCAGAAATTCTTATTTTATACTTCACTGCAGGCTAAACTGAGTTTTACAGCTGATCTTTGCTTAATGAATTCTGACTTTCTGTCCCGATTATCAGAACTGGGTTATCTTTCAGGTGACACAAATCTCTACTTAAAGTGGGGTTTTGTGGATTGTTTTTGCATTTGCAGTCAGGTCACTGCAGTGCAGATACGTTCGTTCATTGATCACAGCTGCTGAACTCTCTATACCTGTTTCCACCTGTAGATTGACTGTATCATTACTTGCTAATATCTGTCTGGCTGTCTCCCTTTTAGTAATGGGTAAGAGCTAAAATGAAAAGAAGATTCAGTTTCTTTCTTTCCCTTGGTGTAAAACGTGCTGTGAGACGACGTCTGCCCCTTGGCTGACTGTTTGATAGGTAATAACCTTAGTTTCATCTGCTTTAATCAGTGTACAGAAATATCCACAACAGCAAGAGAAAGAGAAGCCTCTTACAACTGGTCTAATATTTCACTGTAATGGAAAATATTTGTTCCATCATATTTTCCTGCTTTGGAGCAGAATAAATTATAGTTTGGCAGACCTGATGTTGGATTTTCTCCTTACTGATATCTCAAGTTAATTTGTCTTGCAGCATATATTCTAGAACACTTCCTATGCTGAGCAGTGCTCAGTTAATAGTTTAGTTCCACCCATTTATTTCGTTTTGGGCTTCCTTATTGATTAAGAATTGTTTTTGTGTTCAGCAATTACGTTTGACATTGGTGTGTGCTGGTATAAAGGAGCTTGGCAGAACAAGAATAGAAGTTGTCTTCAAAAGATGGCCACCTGGGAACTTGTGACCTTCTTCAGCTGCATTGCAAGAGAATGGAAAGGAAAATCCCACTTGCAAAACAGAAAATAAGAAGTTAGAGCATGACTTTGTGCTAAGTTACTGCTCTCCTGACCATTTTCTTGTACTGCTTCTCCTTCAAAATGTCATCCAGACATTTGCTTCCGCATCTAAAATGTTGTTCATTTTTATTTTTCAGAAAACAACCAAGGATTTTTCTATACTAAACATTTAGTAGCATAGGGTAGTCTTCGACGCTAAGTATTTGTAACATTTCAGAGTGCAATAATTTTGTTTAAGTTTTTGAATGAAGTACGCCTCTCCTTGAAGCCTCTGCTAGTTGACCTTCATGTTCTGGAAAGAGAACATGGGAACTGGAAGCAGTTTGAGGACAGCTAGTGTCCCTATTCCAAAAGCGAGTTGGTGATATCTCTTCGGCTGTTCTTGTGATTTGTTCTGGAAAAGACAGACACAACAGAAAATTTTATTTCCTTTCAGATCTTAATCACCAAATGTTAGGGGTTGGAAGGGGCGTCAAAAGATCATCTAGTCCAACTGCCCTGCCAAAGCATTGAAATGTTTACAAACTTGGCTAAGTACAGGGGAAAGTCCCTGTGAGCTGTGGGTTTTCCTCCATTTAAACCCTCCATACCTGAAGTCCAGGTCAGTCTTCTTGCAAGGAGAATAAATATACCTCCCTTCTTACAGATGTGTCATAAATACATTGAAAAACTGATACGATGCTTAGATACTGTAGAGAGGGAAGTCATTAAAGTCAGGAAAATGGGTAAGTCAAATTCTAAGGAGAATTTTAGAAGAAAAGGTAAAGGAATGATCCCAGGAATATCCTCCATCTGCTTTGTGCTGCTCTTACACAGCATCACAGCAGTAGTTGTAGCTTAGCATGCCTGGGTCATCAGTGCAGCCCAGGACAGAAAGAGGCTGCCAGAGGATTCTCAGAAATTGTCCCCAAACATGGGGGAGAAAGCTGTGAGAACGAATACAAAATACACTGTGTGTGAAGATGGAAAAGATGCGTTTATTTGGTCAAGATATGCAGATGACTGAAGAGAGACAAAAGAAAGTAGACTATTTCATCAATTTACTAGCTGCATCTTGCAGAGGTTAGGAGACAGTGATCATTATTCAGCCTCCCAAAGGAATTCGGCTCAGTTTAACGGGGACAAAATGGCATGTAGTATCATTTTAAATAGTAGAAGATCTACCGGTAACATTTTTTGTTTTGCCTTTTGTTTGTATTGCTATCACAGAAAAGGGAATGGTCACAACATTCATATTAACTGTTAACAGTATGGCTTCTCCACCTGTTCTGAGAAAGGTGAGATAGGGAACTGAGTGTCAGTTTTGACTGACTGCTAAGCAGCCATGGTTCACTTAACACAGTTGGTTTGTAAAACATGAAGCATCCTGCAAATGTTAGCCTTAAACTAAAGTGTGAAGAAGGAGCTGTAGTTGCAGCCAAAATATGTGAGCCAGCCTCTGTGTTTTAGGGAAAGCTACATTCCCTTATTACTGGCCAGAGAACAGAAAGAGCCATCAGAAGGGGGAGATGCTTTCTAAGGAAGGAGCGTGCTGCAGAATTTGTCATCTGCATTGTAAAGAAGTTTTTTATCTGATGTTTCCATTGATAGCAAATAGAAATATCAGATATTGGTGCTGTTTTTGAAATAACCCAGTACAACACTTGAATATACTGAAATGTGCATATGTATTTGGCTGAATTTCCTTTGAATAAGGTACTGGCATCTAACTAAATGTGTAGTGTGGATAAAATTATATATTCTAAGATATTAAAAAATAATACCCACAGAATTAAAGACTTAAAGCCATTTGTTCAGCTATATGTATTTAAATGAGTTTTAAAGTAAACAGTTTAAATTAAGGATTGCTAACTGATAATATTTTGAGCTTTCCTCAAAACCTACTGGTCAGTAAAAAAGCTACTTCAGCAATATTGAACAAAGGATTATCCCAGGGTGTACTGTAAATTGCATTAAGATGTCAGAAAGAAGTCACCCAAGCAGCAAAGGTTGCTGCATCCTTGACTGTAATCAGTAGAAAGGAAGCAGTAGCTAAGATTATATTTGAATTTAGTCACTCTGTGGCAGGAAAAATCCTGTTAGTCATGCATTGATTTGGAATATTCAAGTGCAGCCTGTGCTGGTTTGGTTGAGAAGTAATCCTGATTTAAATGTTAAGCTTCTGAGGGCTAGCTTAATTTAAAGAAGATAAACCTTGGGATTGTATAAGGTATTTAACACAAAGAACGTGCTCTGTAGTTGAAGATACTACTTAGCGGTTTAAAGAGCCAGAGAATTTTGAAGTTCTAAAAGCCATAGAAATGCTGGAGTTCTGTAACACTTTTTTTTTACATCTTCTGTGTGTATGGATATTTGTATGGATTGCCTGTTCCATTAGAATAATTAAGGCCTTCAGCAGCAGCAATGAAGGCAAGTCTGTCTATCAGCAGTGACAGCTTCTTGTCATGGATCTTGCTTACTTTGTGGCATACCTGGAGGAGCAGTGGTGTAGCAGACATGTAACTGCTGAGTGTGACTGCTTGAGTACCTGCTCCAGGCAGTAGTACAACACAGCTCTGGGATGCAGGTTTGCTCATTTCTATTCTGGCAAGCAAAGTCAGTTTTTCCCCTTCATACTTCTATTCCTTTGGTTTGTCTTGTTTAACTGTGTACGTGCCATCTTGTCCAGGGTGTCTAGACATATCTGTAACATGATCACAGAATGGTTAAGGTTGGCAGGGACCTCTAGAGTTCATCTCATCCAAGCCCCACGTCCAATGGCTTTTTGACTGTCTCGAAGGATGGAGAGTCCAGAGCCTTTCTGGGCAACCTGTGTCAGTGCTATGTCACCCTCAGAGTCAGGTAGTGTTTCCTCATGTTCAGAGGCAACCTCCTGTGTTTTACTGCGGGCCCTTTACCTCCTGTCCTGTCACTGGGCACCACTAAAAAGAGCTTGCTCTGCCTCTTTGTACCCTTCCTTAAGCTATTTACGTATATTGATAAGATCCCCCTGAGCCTACTCTTCTCTAGGCTGGGCAGCCACAGCTCTCTCAGCCTTGACTTACAGGTGAGACGCCCCAGTCCCTTCATCCTTTTAATGGCCCTTTGCTGGACTCTCTCGAGTACGTTCATCTCTCTGTTGTTCTGGGGAGCCCAGCACTGGATCCAGCACTCCAGATGTGGCCTCACCAGTGCTGGACAGCGGGGAAGGATCACCTCCACCAGCCTGCTGCAGCGCTCCTCCTAATGCGGCCCAGGGTGCTGTTGGCCTTCTTTGTGGTAAGGGCACATTGCTGGCTCATGTTCAGCTTGGTGTCCACCAGGACCCCAAGTCCTTTTCTGCAAAGCTGAAAAAAAGCATATAGAACTTAAAATATTTGTAGAAATTTTGAGGAGATTGTTAGCTGGTATAAATTAATGGGGCTCCATTGAAGTTGATGGCCATAAGTGTGTCAGTGCCTCATAATCAAGTTCTGTGATTGACTTGAAACCATGGTGTCCTTTGACAAAGAGTGAAAGTCTATACTTTGTAAAAATTAAGATACATTTTTTTTATGAAAGAAAAGGAAAAATACAGTAATTTGGTTTAAAACCACTTCAGTGTTTTGATATTTTGGAAACCAAGTTTATTTTCCTTCTGTAAAAAGAACTTGCTTCCCAATTTAATTCCATTATGTTTCAATAAAAACATATAACAATATTTCAAAATCCCTTAATATAAAAATAATCTACTTGTTTTGAGTTGCATGAAAAAGCTCATGCCATCTGATGTTTTTTTGGCATTGCTGTCATTACCAGCAGAGTGGAAAAAAGTATTACTACTGTTCTGTTTAGAAGGACATTATTCAGTAGACCATAAGAACCTGGAGACAAGATAAAAGATATTCAGGAAGTTGTCTGCTTTCAAAGTGCTACAGAAAAGGCTAAATTCTCTAACCAAAATAGAGAATTTACTTACATCTATCAATAACATTTCTGTTGTTACATTAGTAGTGCTATTATGTTTCTATATTGTATCACAGAAGAAATGGTTGATTTGAGTGATTCTGACCTTTGTATTCTTATTTAATTTGAAATATATATTACCTTTTCAAAGAAAAAAATGATTAAAATTGGTAGTGACTTATTCAGAATGAAAGCATCATGCTTTAGCTAGGGTGGTGCTTTAAGAACCATACTGTTGAGTTTCCTTACTGATTCTCATGGACACAGATGAGTATTTTTCTGGGAAATCACCTTTTGTGATATGCAGGTTGCCCTTTAAATACAGTAAAATATAGTACATACAGAATGCAGAGGTATATAAAAGCTTACTGCTGAGGTGACAATATACATGTCTTTTTCAATAGAAAGAAATGGACAGAAAGAAGGTAAGCTTTTTTTTTCCTTCTTCTTTGCTGGTATGTGTTCATATTTCATCGTATATTCTAGTAGACTTAATGAAATTCAAGGTGACGACCAGGTAGCATTGAGAAACCATACTGAGACATTAAGATGAACAATAGCAAACATAAATACTCCTTCAGCATAAACACTCCTTCAGATTTCAATTACAACACACCCATCACTCTCCATTTTTTTTTGCTCCCAAGGAACACAGGAAAATATTTTTCAATGATGTAAGATATGAATTAGTAGCAAGCTATTCTAGCACACACTAAAAATACATTTGTACAAGATAGTTTACTTCATTCTATCTTGTCCAGCTAGGTTGTCCAAAAACAAAAAAAGGAATTAATGTGAAAGATGTAATATATTCTAAGTCCATAATTTCACTTGATGTGTAGGAAGTTTTTGCATAGACTCAGTATTTTTTGAAGGTAGCAAACTGACCAAGAAAAAACCCACTGACTATTAATCAAAGGAATATGCAGACTATTCTATGCCACATGAGATAGAAGGATGTATTTATTTTGAGAATAGTGGAAATCTCAACCATAAGGACAGTTTTGTGTCTTAAAATTTCTACAGAGCACTTTTGAGACTCACTCCTGAATAAAGCAAAAACCAAATATTGAAATAATTATTCGAGCTGATGCAAGACTGTTGTAGCACAAAATTAGAGACAGCACCTTCAAATCTGGAAGGAATGTGGAATTGTCAAATGTGAATGTGTGTAATTACAACAACTGTTTAAAGATAAGGAAGTCCCGAAGTGCACACTGAAAGAATGTGATAGAAACTTTGTAAGCACTTCTGCAGTACCAAAAATGACAAAGAGGAGGTTGAAGAAGTTCTTTTGTTTGTATTTTCCATTCATCTCTTCCCTTACACATTCCGCTCTTCATCTTGTTTTTATTCCTGTCCCTCTATTCTGTTGTTATTTATTCGGTCCCTTTTTAAAATGCCCTTAGTCATCATCTTCTGTTGCCTTTCTCTTTCTTTTCATATTACTGTTGGGTCCGTAGTTTGATTTACAGATTAGGTGTTGAATTTTGGAGAGAGCTTTCTGTTAAAAGTATCATCTCCCAGGTGGAAATTACGGCAGCTGCTTTATGTAAAAGCCTAAAGACCTTTACCTGAGATTTCCTCTCTGCTCTGTGCCCCAGGGGGGCAGCTAAAGCAGCTGATGGCTTTCCATCAGTATCACGTTGGGGCCGTGATGGGCAAGGGGGGAATCTGTTGTGCGGGAGGCTGGTGCCAGGCACCACTCAGGTTTCGTACCAACTTCTTCATCTGAAATTCTTCCTCAAGTAGCCTAAGACCATTGACCTTCCCATACTGTTATAAAGCTTTTAATTCAGTATTCACAGAGGGTGGGGAAACCTCAGATACTGTTTTATATATTTCCCTGTAGGAAAAAGGGTCACTTCCCTTTTTCCTCTGAATTTCAAGGGCTCAAAAATCTTTGGCCTGTGATCTTTCCTTCCTGTCAGGCCTTCACTTTCAGAGCTTTTTTTTTAGTGCTTTTAATTATAATGTATTAAACTGCTGGTAAAAGAGACTATAATATAAAATAGAGGCTAGATTTATTATTTCAGATAAAGCTATGGAAGTAAATGTGCATTTGTTGTGTTGTTCTGTATGCTGAGGCTCATTAACAGTTGCTAATTTTGCTCAAGTACATGAATGAAACAGAGTTGAACCTTTATACAGGAGAAATTAACTCTTAGATATGTATTATATGCATGAAAAACTTCAGGAAACTTCCTGACTCTCATTTTTGGGAAAAAAAAAAGGTCTATCCTGAGGATAGGAAAAAACATTCAAAGAATGGAAAGACAATACTTAAAAAACTTATGCCTGACATGTTTATGGAGAAAATAAAACATGAGTAAGATGAAAATGGTATTCAGGTGCAAAGTTTTCAAGCTAAGCCTTAGGTCATATAAATTTTAACTACATATTGATTTTCTAAGAGAGGATTTTCTAAGAGAGCACACTATGTAAGGGGAAGAACTCTAATTAGCTACAGAGATGTTGCTAAGGTGATACATTTTTTGTGCAGTAATTAAAAGATACTTCTGTATGGAAAGCAGAAAATCCATGTAACAAAATAGAGTTCGTGCATGTCACTAACATCCTGATAAATTTCAGCTTACTTCTTCATTGTGAGATGCTAACTGCTTAATAGTTTTTAACTTTCTTTCATCGTCTTTCTCAAATTGAAGGAAATGCGTCTGTATTGCCTGAGATAGCTAGGCTTGAACCACTTCAACTCTTGCCTCCCACAAAAGCAAATCTCAAGCATCAGCCAGTTCCTACCCTGTAGGAACTGAGTTTTATTGCCAAGAAAGCCAGAATGTGACCCAACATGTAAAGAGCGAAGATAATCTGGGGATTGGGCTGCAGTGCAGACTGGAATCCCAAGGCAGCATTGATGTTACAGATACGGTTCTGTTTTCTTTACCTCCATGAAGAGGAGGAAGGAAACTGGACTCTCACACCAGGGAAATACGTAACACATTAAAGGCAGAAGTTCAATCTGAAAGCCTAATGTGAAAAATCAATCCTAATCAATAACTGGTTGTCACAAGTAGCTCTTTCATGCATGAATAATGATATTGAACTCGATGAATGCTCAGGTGATTGGTTTCTCTGAGATATCTAAGTGCTGGCTTTTTTCTGCTTTGTGATTCCTGGTCAAGATAGTACACCTTGTTGTTAAAGAATACAACTAAAATATTCCAAAATGAATAGATAGTAATGGGCCAAACCTCTGAATATAAAAGAAATTTTTGCCCATATATTTACAGCCTACTATGGCTCTTGAGCATCTGCCTAGGTCTGATATTATTACACTATATTTTCATGCCTATTCTAGCATAGAAAGAGTTAACCACCCTGACCAGTAAATGTGTTCCTTCATATTTCTAAGCTCCTTTGGCAATTCCAGGACTTATTAGGGAGGACTGATTTTTATCTATGGCTTGGATTGCTTTCTTAAAAAGCACATTCTCTTCGAAGCCAAAAATAATGCGATTGCATAGTGATGCTTCTGCTGTCCCAGCATTCTCCAGGACCTAAATCAGAGCGTGACACAAGTGTGACTGGCAGAGCTACTGATACAGCAGTTATGAAATACACACTGGCCTGCAATGTGTATTGTCATACTTCTCTATATTAACATTGATTTTCAAGTGACAGTCATTTCTTTTATATCAATTTTCACAGGGAAATCAGGTACTAGCTGCTATTATGCTATCTGTCTCCAGGATGCTTGGGTGGCTGAACCTAATATTAGTATTTCACTGACCTTATAAATTTTATCCTTGTATTTATTTGTGTTTTGCAATAGATTTTTTTTTTAATATTTAAGCTGTAAATCTTGTTTGATTTATTAAAAGACAAATAAGCTCTAATGAAACTTATGGGACTGTCCTTTTCAATTACAAAGACAAAGGAATCAATGGGACTCATTTCACACATTAGATGAGGTTGGTGTTATTTAACACTACAATGAGGGACAATAATTGATGATGAATTACGAATGAAGTCCTATTGGATTATGCATTACTTTACTCATAGTGATGTGAAGGACTAATTAAATTGTGTAGGAAGCTGCAATATGTGACATTTTCTCAGCTCTGCCTTAGCTATCAAACCGTATGATGAGCATGTAAAGCATTTTAAATTTTTACTTATTTGAGGGGAGGAAAATCAAATTATGCATTTTTCTATATATTCATTTAGATTGACCATCAGCCATCTTTAATTGTTCATTTCAGCAATGCAAGGAAAAGGAGACAAAATTAGGAGAGAGGTCATAAGATAAAAATCTCAGGTCCTGAAGACAAGAACTATCGTTTGTGTAAAACAAGGAGAATTCAGTTAAAGTATGTGTCTGTCCTGGGTTTAATTTTTACTGTACACAAAAATATATGAAATTGGGTCATGTAAATGCTAGTGCAAGGAAATGCTTGTGCATTTTTCTGCACTAGCACTGTCAATTCTTTTGTGAGGAAAAAATTTATAAAAAATTGTTCATATTATGCCTGCAAAAAAACCCCACAACTAAACAGAAAGTGTTTACAGTAACAATTTCTGTAATGCTTTTATCCACCAGACACAAATGGATGCATCTCAGCAGTAAATGGGCTTATATTTATGTATTTATTTATCTATTTAATTGGCTAAAGATACGAGGCTTGATAATTTCTTAAGGCTCTATTTACTAGGTTTCTGCTTTATGGAATCATATAATCGTTAAGGTTGGAATAAGGGGGCTGGTTAGCTCAGTCATTTGAGCGTAGCGCTAACAATGTTAAGGTCATGAGTTCGATTACCGTTCAGTCCCCATGTGTTGCCTGATCTAGTCGAGAGGTGGCGTCCCTGGTGACAGGGAGGCTGGATTAAAATGATCTCTAAGGTCCCTTCCAGTTTAGGCCATTCTATGATTACAGGAAATGACCTCTAACTTCATGAAGTCCAACCATGACCATCAAATCATGCTCTGAAGTGCCATGTCTACACGTTTTTTAAACACCTCCAGGGGTCATGACTCTACCACTGTCCTGGGCAACCTGACCCAATGCTTCACCACTCTTTCAGTAAAGAATTTTTTCCTAGCATCCAATCTAAACCTCCTCTGGTACAACTTGACGCCTTTTCCTCTTGTCATATCACTTGTTACTTGGGAGAAGAGACCGACCCCTATCCCACTACAACTTGCTCTCAGGAAGTTGTAGAAAATGAGAAGGTCTCCCCTCAGCCTCTTCTCCAGACTAAACAACCCCAGTTCCCTCAGCCACTCCTCATAAGACTTGTTCTCCAGACCCCTCACCAGCTTTGTTGCCCTTCTCTGGACTCACTTTCTTATAGTGCAGCCCCCCAAACTAAACATAATGCTCAAGGTTTAGTCCCCTTATGCTCTCGGTAGTTCCTCCTGGTACTCCTTACACTAGCAGGTGAGCTCTTTTCCCCTCAGCTGGTTACAAAGGAGTTAAGAGACGTCTGTCTCCCATCCTGGTCCCTGGGGATTGCACATTTGTAGCTTGATTACTATGACTCTGGAGTGATGCTTGAGTTAGCATTGCTGGGTCTGTAGCCAGATGCTAAATTGTTTTACTCCAATGCTCAGTTCTTGTACAAAGATGACTTGTTATGTGTCTCTGGGCTGGTTGCTTTATTTCGCTAGACATTTGCTTTGAAAGTGTAAATGTTAGTAGCTGTAGAGGAATCAGCCTCATTGCTGAGTGCCTGTATTGTGAGGATCTCCCTGATTCACCATGGCAGCCTGTACTGCTATTTTGTGACATCCTGGCTCTTTTACAGGTAGGTAACACTAGGAATAGGATAACGTATCATAGATAGCATCTCTCCAGCAATACAGCACCTTGTTTTCTTTTGAATCTGAAGCAGGCTAAATAACATAAAGGAAATGCTCTGACCAGTGTAGGCCAGTTTAAGAAGTCATTTGGAGAGGTTATTAGATACTCTTTTATTCTATGAAATCTAATCTTGTGAAATGTAATATCATTAGGATTACTCAACATCTAAAAACAAAAACCCCAAACAAAACCACACACCTTTTCACATGAGCAAAGATTTGCAAGGAGATCTTCTGTAATGCTGGGGGGTTGCCACTAGTTATTTCCCCTTTCCACTAGGACGAAAGATAGAAAGCTCAATATGCAACCTGGATTTTTCCTAAGAGATAAAATTATACCTTTAACTGACCTTGTGAGGTATTTGTAACATTGGAAAGTAATATTTTGAGGTTTTATGCAACCTGCTTTGTAGTCTGTAGTTGCTTTTTTCTTTTAATGTTTCTTACGTGGCGATGACAGTGAAGCAAACTGTCAGTCAGGACCAGCTCATGCACGTCCTCCTGTCAGTATGTGCGTGGAGCACTGCAGAGATCTAATGGAGCAAGGGAATGAAAATCAGAAGGCAAAGTCATCCCTGTGTGACTTTGAAAAGTCACTTAGCCTTTTGAAACAGACGCTGTGACGAGTGGACTCAGCTGCTCTCATTCTCCTTTGTTGTGTGCAGGAAAAGATCTGTGTATGTTAATCAACACTTCCACCTCTTGCACCCTGGTTTCAAGTCTTGAAATTTCCATCGGCTCCTAGCTCCTACTAACAACATCATTTAAACGTTTTTTTCCCTTTCTTTTTTCATTCAAAAGAAGAGTTTTCAACTTTCTTTGAGACAGAGTGCAGAGGAAAGCTTAAAAATTTAAGAGAATGCATTTTAAAGGCATAATCAGGAAAACAGAAAACAAATTAGAACACAAGATCAGAACTGGATTTTAAAATATTGTTATTTGGGAGGTCTTGCTATGTAGTGTTATTTTTGATGGAGTTATGTTTATTTTGAATGACAAGCAAATGTTTAATTATAAAAAATGCATAATTGTTCCATAAAAAATGTAGAAAGTGCTTAGCTTCTGCATACTTCAATATAGTCTTGAAAACTCAAAAGTCTCTGAAAAGAAAAATCAAATTCTGTTCTCCCACTTAGATGAGAATAAGCTTAAGAAAGGTTAATTGCACTATTCTGACTCCAGGCCATCTATCATCATTTTGACAGAACATTTTCTTCAGTGATGGGAACAGTGATAGGGCGTAGCAGTGATATAAATTGAATAGTCACTTTTTCATGTAGATATATGCACTTGCAAAAATAATGCATTGGGATTCCCAAGTGGTGACAACATAGGAAGTTGTGATTAGAAAAAATAGTGAGAAATGGCTTGAAGTGTTCAAGTATATTTCACTGACATGAAATGCAGAACAAATTGTATTTAATAACCTCCTTTTAAAATTATTTCTAATTAGTGAGACATTTTGGCAGCTGCGCTTTCTTTTTCATCTCTGAAATTTTACCTTAATTTTTTTTGACAGACTAGTCTCATAGTGATTATAGAAGAAAAGGCAAAGCACCTAGGTCATCTAATCTACAAATAATTCTGTTAATTTTGTGGAAGAATAAAAAAGATTGTTACATATTACCTGATTCATCAGAATTATTGCTAAATCTAGAAGTAGGGTTTTAAGACATATTTTGCTGAGGGTATATCATTGTAAGGTATAATACTTTAAAATAAGTCTTTTCTGATCATGTCTTAGCACGTGCAGTAAGGTGAGAAATCAAATCCAACATGCCTTTTGTCTCAGAGAATTTAATACAAATGAGAGAGATTTATCTTGTAATTACATAACTAAATATGAACCGAAAAAAAAAGAAATGTGAGTTTTCTACAGCAAAATGTTCTTGACTGCTGATGAATTTTTTTATGATGTGCTTTAACTTCAGTTATTCTGTGTTTGTGTAATGGCAGAAGCAACAAGGAGATTGTCCATCTGAAATTCTGGATGGCCCGCGTATCTTGGAGTCCACAATTACGAGTGCAAAATAAATAGCATAGCAGAAACCTGTAATCATGCTAAAACTAAATAGCAGTTCTACTCTTTCTGAATGTCAGCTGCCTTTTCTCCTCTGTCCTTGGAAAGTAAAAAGATAGGGGCATGATCAAGGGTCTGTGCCACGCATGTTTCATTTCTGATGTGCAAACAAACAGACCCCTTCTGTTCATCATGGAATAGCTGCAAGTATCTATCACACAGAGGAAGGCACTTTCTCCTTTAAGCATATTCTTAAGCCACTTAGGGCTTTTTAGATAAAAACCAACATGCTGAATTCTGCCAGTCTATTCACTGGCACCATGTAGACTTGCCTAGGTTGCTGATGTAACATCCTCCAGGTATGAAATCCCATGTAATCAGAAGGGTCCAGAATGCTGCAGTGGTTTAATTTTTTCTTGAATTTAGTGTGACACTTTGCCTTAAGTGGGATTTCCCACAATCAAATCCTCAGGAACCAAAACTCTGACTACCTGTGTGGCAAATTTTATATTTCAGGAAAGTTTTGCAGTTTCAGCCAGAGAAGAATCGTTAGTAGAGCTATATATCCAAAAGAAGCCATGATGAAAATCTTTCCAGTTGAAGGCAGCATTAAAAATTCCTGTTGATTTTGGCAAAATCAGTTAAATCTACACTGAGTGCCTCTGAGAATCCTGCTTTAGATGCTTAAGCCGTGCTGGCCAAAACATACCACATGTGTTCGAACTCACCATTACCAGCAGCTAATGTTCTCAAGGGCATTTGCAATCGCATCAGTGTCAAACACTGTTCCTTAATGTTATGCGTATGGGTTATTGTGTGCAATACTGTACTATTTTGTCTTTCTAATCTTCCTGCTCTCTGTCAGAAGAATGAAAGGACTCCTGTTTTTCACTACCACGTCCTCGTAGATTCTTTGGAAGAGTACATTGTGGTGTAACGCTGAGGGCTTGATTAGCCTCTAAGAACCCTTTTAAGTTGTCATGCAGTGGATGTGGGAGATTGGATCTTCTAAGAGGAACAGCCAAGGCACGCAGTAAAACTTACCCTTTCCAATTACTTTCTTCATTAGCCACAAACACTTCTATCTCCACCACAGTGTTCAGGCCCCCAACTTCGTTTCTAGTTTTCTTGAAGTATTACTTTACCCCATTCAGAAGAAATGAGCAACATCTGTTGCAAGGTATTATTTGTCACTGGGTGGGGAGCAAACAGCAAACTCCCTATACCATAAATTCTGAGCTTACGATACAGGGATAAACCTTCAGGAAACAGTAGCTGTGGACAGATATTTGAATGATAAACCTGAGAATGAAAGTAAGCTAACTAAAAAAAGACACTGTAGATTTTTAAGTGTCTATTTACTAACGGACAAGTGTGCGACTATGGATAACTTAAGAGTTTTGTTTTCAGTGCTGAATTTCTTTCTAGAGCTCCTCTAGATAGTTTTTCCCCTCCAGAAAATTGTTTCAAAGAGTGAAAATTTAATGTTCATTTGTACAAACGTACATGGCTTTGAATATTTGGTTAAAAATGTGAATTTATATGGCACTCCTGATTTTTTTGCTTTTCATTTTTCTTTCTGCTATTTACATTTTCAACCCAGGCACAGAAACAATCCCAAGCAAAAATAGTAAATATTTGAAGACAGAGCTTAAATTCAGACACTAAATACCAAAAAAATATTTTGTGGATGTAAGGAGTTCATGAAGCGAAGAAGAGCATATTTTTTAATGTCTTTTGTAAACACTCGCAGTATACACAAAACTAACTGAATTTTAATTGGGAAAAATCATTAGGCAAAACCTGATGTGCAGCCTCACCCACATGCAGACAGCCGTAGAGGAGAAGACATACAAGTGTTAGACAAAGGTATATCTCTACCAATCTCTCAAACAATCCCAACATTGGTAACAAATCTCTACCTGAAGGTCTGGTAAAAAGTATTTACTGTTGCTTTTATTCTTTTTTTTTCATTTACTGGACATTGCTGAATAGGGATTATGGATTCTGACTAAAAAATTCAACACGCATTTCTAATTTTCCTCCACTTCTGTGTGACACCTTTTTTTTTTTTTATCAGCACTGGAACATATTCCATTGCACTTGAAGTACTCTGACAACTAACAGGCAGGTTGAATAAATTGTTGCTGTGTGTCAGGGGGTCTACAATTCCCCGACTCCTTCTCTTTTCTTTTTTTCCCTGTCCCTATTCCTCTCCCTCCCCTTCTCTCTCTTCCTCTCATTTCCCTGTCCTGTCAGCTGTTGCAGAATTCCATTTTTAATGCATCGTGTGCAACATGTACAAGACTGTGTGCACAGGCAGGCTCGTCTTCATAATCATACTATGCCCTTCTAGTAGCACACATCACAATAACAACAATAATATTTTAATATTAGTAGCAGCGTATTTTACATGCACAAAATTTTGAGGTCTTGTGCTGCCTAATCCTGTGTTCTTTTAATATAAAATTCATTTTGGTGTATGTGATGTTAGTAAACCAGGCAATTGTGCCTTGGTTTCGTTCTGTATTGTCCCTTTGATCACATCATGCTTTAAGGAGCCTACTTGGCAGCAAATAGGAATTGCCCCTCTGACCTTAAAGAGGAGCATTGTCCCTTCCAACTGCAGTAATGACTTCTTTTTCCCACATGCCCAGAGGGATAGGGCTTAAGAACTGTGCTCCTAGTAGGTTATACTAACAGGCAGTAGATCTCTGCTGCGTATGTTATAGTTTTGCTGGCTTACAAGCACATTTTTTTTCTCTTTGAGTGAATATAATGTTGAATATGGGGCTCTCTTTGTTGTGGCATGATATATTCACAACTTACAAAGATACAGATATGGTCATTCAGAAGAATTTTCAATTTATTTGTATTTATCACATCAGGACCTTTCAGAATTTCAATGCTGTGCCATGTAGCTGTAACGGAATAACTCATTGTCAAAGACCCAGGTTGTTAATTAGCAGGAGTTTCTACTCTTTCTGTAGAGGTGGATGAAGGGAGGAGTGAGAGGGAGGGTGTCCATGACACTGAAATGTCTTAAAGGGCAAAGGCTTTTTGTGCAGCATGGATAAATGCAGACTCAGAAGCTGTGCATAAGCTTTTGGTCTATACTGTCTCCTGTTGGCTTTGTCCCAAAGCCTGTGCAAGCAACATATGAATGTTTAAGCGTGGAATATCTGGTGCTGATCTCTTCCTAGGCGTGGAATATCTGGTGCTGATCTCTTCCTAGGCTGGATGTACCCAGCCTGGGGGAAGGGGAATACCATCAAAGGTGTTAAGGAAGCATCATTCCTCCTCTAGAGGTTTCTGATCCGTGACCCGTATGAGTGTGAGGACAGCAGGTCAGGCTCAGCTCACACCTGAGTTTCACTGATGAAAGTGACTGACTGAAGCTGACTAACCAAAGTGACCTGTGGAGTTTTCCCCTTGCTGACTTCAAAACAAAAGACATGCAACTGTTTTGCAAAGTAGTTGCTACCTTCATCTTTTTGTCTTCCTGAAGCTGAACAAGCTGTGTCAAGCAGCTACCAAACTGCTCGCAGTACACTTACAGATTGAAGCACTGGACTGCAAATTGTGACATCTGTGATCTGATTCATTTTGGGGTTAGATGGCAGGCAGAAGAGATGGATGAAGATCATGGGAAATAAACTGATAACCTTCCCTGTGGTAACCCATCTTCCTTCATAAATACAGTTATTGAGCTTTTTCTTGTCCAAGGCTGACTAATAACTCAAAAAAGGCACTTCTGCTTTCTGTGGACAAATATTAACCAGTTAGCTATATCCCTGAGCTATATGTTGTAACGTAATTTCTGGAGAGCACAAAGATTAATTTCAGTGCTAGTTACATTTCACAATGAACTCTTATAAAGTACAGTTTTGACATTCCTGACTTCTGTGATGTATCAATTCAAAACCTCGTTAATCTTGACTAAATTTATGATATGTGGTAATTTCATCTCTCTTTTATCAACTCTGCTTTTATCACTTTACTGTTGTCTTTACCATTTTATTTTCTGTATTGTGAAAGTTATATTGAAAACAGAAATTTTCTTCTGTAAGATAATTATATCTATAGATGTAAGACTAAAGATTCAAGACTTTTATTTAATTTTTTTTGACATTAAGTCAGTTACACAGTAGGAACTTTTTATGACTGACAGTATCAATCTGTCTGAAGTTAAAATTTAGAGGACTGTCTGCAGGCAGATGTATGTGTTTATTCTCCATCTTGTTTCTGGAGAAACATTTTTAATTATTTGCTACAGAACATACGCTACAAATATTGGTAAAGAGTATTTTTTTATTTATGTATCTGCTAGCTTTGCTGTGAGAACTAGTGCACTGTGTCAAAATAGCATCATGTATAAGGGTTAAATTTAAGAATTCTTAATGAAGCAGAACTTAAACTTCAAAGGCAATATTTAATGTAATTGTAATAGCAATGTGTTTTGTTAGCATCTTGTGCACTGTAAATCTCACTAAATTAAAATTAGCATGCTTTAGGAACAATGAGGACTATAAGGTTCTCCTGTATTAAATTAGTTGGAGGAGGAGGGTATCAGTAACAAGAACTATGGGTGAGGTTTCTGCTGAAAAAAATTATTTAGAAAAAATAATAAATCAGATTAAACTTTGACTAAATAATACCACATTCTCATTTTTATACATTGCTTAAGTTTGTCAAAGCAAGATTATGGTTTCTTCCTTGGGGGAAGAAATACTATATTTTCAGATTTTGATAGCATTATATCATAATTTGATTTTAACACTTCAGCATTAGCTGGGTTTTTTATTGCATGCGTATTTTCTGGAATTTATAATTTCTGAGCAGAGCAGTGCTTTTCTCCTTGCCCGTCATCTAATCTAAAGGTCTCTTTAAGACACTGACACTTCTTTTTCTCAAAGACTTTGTCTAAATTCTATATGAGCCAATGGAAAAATTTCCATTGACCTCCACCTGGCTAAATTACCTCTAAGGGCATAGTATACTGTAAGGATATGTGACTGTAAGTTACATAATTAGTTCATACATCGTAATTTAGTGACTGTAAGCTAAATAATTAGTTCATACATGTGGGGCTTAACAGCTTTGCAGCAGCTTGATTATAGGTTCTCAACTTTCAGTATATTTGCCAAATGTTTTTTAAGCAAGAAGAGGTTACTTGAAGGTAAACAGAATTTCATTCAATAGAAAAATAACTTGAACCTGATTCTGTAGCATTAGAAGATTGATATATCTTATTTTGGATAATTCTCTTTGAAGTTCAAGTTTTATACTATGACTTTTTAAATGTGAATGTCCATAAATTTAGAGAGAATGAGAGAGAGTGAGGAAAAAAACAACTTGGAATAGTATTCATTGTTAAGATGATTGAATTGGTTTTGACATTGTATGGGGTAGGAACAACTTTAAATACTCCATTTGAGCATTTTGTGATATTTAAATCCTACTACGTCATCTAAAAATTTCACTAGTTTTATTACATGCTTAAGAGCCATAAGACATCCTCAAATCTCCTCTGTAGATCTCTGACATCTGGTTTTATTTTTGTGTTTATGGAGCTGGGAGCAGCCCTCATTGCTAACAGAAGACTTGACACTGTGTTCCTGTTCTCCAGAAGGAGGTGGATGACCCCACCTCCTCTGAGTGGCTGGAGAAAAAACTGCATGGGATTAGCCCAAAGTGATATCACTCAGTATATATGGTATTCTAATAAAAGTGAAACTGGTGAGATGCACTGTGGAGCATACACTAGTATTAATTAGTGTTATCTACAATAACATACCTTGTTCAATACATACTAAGTATAAGAACTTAACAGTTTTGCTCTAGTAAAAAAAGGAAATGTTCAAGCTTTGCAAATGTTATAATTCCTAACTGGTAATTATCCTATCCATCACTTTGTACAATATGCAATAGAGATATTTTAAAGGCTGTAACAAATTTAATCTAGTCTTGCTCCTCTAGTGAGTAAAGTATATATATCTATGCAGTCTGCTTTATTTGTCAAGGTGCATGACAAAGCAATTATGTTGTAGTTTTGAGTAAATAATACTGCTTTTAAAAGTTTCTTGGTAAACAAAGCTACGAGCATTAGACGATTGTAAATTATTTCCATTTAATTTTATGTTTCATTATAGTTTATTATAATTATAGCCATATAGACTGTTTCAGAAACTACTTCTAGTGTAGAATGTCTAACATAATTGTATTTAAAAGAATTCCTATTAAAAGAGTACTAAACAATAAATTTTATATTATGGATTTCAGGCAAATTAAATGCACAAAAATAAGCAGGTTCTGAGCAGAAGAATCTTCAGATATTTCAGTTGTGAAGAGGAAAAAAGTAACGTGATTTAAGCTTTACTGCTTTTTAACCACTTAGTAAATTAGATGATGTTCAGACAGGAGTGGCAAGCACACTCAACTGATCTCTCACTGGAGCTGAGATCACTTTTTTATGTGAGCAACTTGGTTTAGAAAGACATTGTGATACTATGTCTTATGTTTCTTGGCTCCCAGACCTCACATTTCCTATCCTCTTTTGCCAAAAGACTGTTTGGAATAGTTTATCAGCTTCACAGCTCAAGCAAGTGCCTGACAAAAATCTGACCAAAAATAAATCTTTTTTTCTGCTGATTTTTTTTCCTTTTCCTTTTTGATTTTCCTTTTTATTTTTAATATTACTTTTCTTCATTCTTCATTAATCTCACTTACCAGTTTACTTTTCAAATTCTGCCATATGATTTTCTTCTTTAGAGTTCCCTTCTCTGTGCTTGAAGGAATGGCATTTTCTCATGCTTTCTTTTTATGAGAAGTTGGAGAAATTCTTAGGATTCAAAGCAGAATAAAAGAAAATCTAGATGTTCTGATTCCAGAACCAGAAATCTTGCATGGAATGCTATTTCAAGTGTAAAAGCTAGGAGGGTGGTTTTGAAGGAATGATCTGTTGGCATAGAAAAACAGAATAAAAGGTTTGGCTCCTGAAATTCTCATAAGCACTCTAGAAAATGTAAAAATCATTACATCTCCCTCTCAAGAATCTTGAAAAAATCTGAAATTACTGGAAAAGGTTGACTATTTCAAAGTGCATATGCTCCTATTTGACAGATTAGACCATTTGACAATGTATAAATTAGATTTTTATTCTAATGCGTTGTGGTTTGTCAGTAGAAATGAAATATGTGCTGCGATTATAAAATGCTGATGCAGAACTTCACAAGTTAATTCAAGGCCAAATATTTATTCATTAGCATATGGTGATTCAGGTTCAAAAGCACATGTTTCTGTCACAGAGCAAATTTTATCCAGAGGTCTAAATCAATACTTTTGCCAATACTAAGTAATCAATTAGTCTGTGCTGCACAAGAAAAAAAAAAGTTCCTGTGTATCAAAGGTCTGATGATTACTCACCTTTGGAACTTGACCTAACAGAGCCAAGTCTGTGTTTCATAGGAAGGGTTTGGAAGATATGCTCTAGGCTTTCACATCTCAACACTGTAGTATGAACAAATCTTCCATATTCAGTGTGAGTAATGATCTTCGCAATATCTACAATCACTTGTCATAGCCTTCATTTCAGCTGGCTACATACTTTGAGTCCAAAGTTCTTAGATTTGTTTGATTATTTAAATCCAATGCAAACAAAAATAGTTTTTTCTTCATGTTAAAATTCTGTTGTTTAAAATTAATCTGGTCATATTTGTGCCATTTATAATTGGTAGTATTTACTTTAGCAACAGTTGATACAGTGACATCTGGAGTATTGATTTTATTAAACAGAACTTTAAAAAGTGTTTTAAAAAAGAGTTTTTAAAACTGACTGCTTTCCAGACTTTCTTCGGGAGTAACTGTAAAAAGGCAGTATGATGAGCTTCAGTTAGTCATGAAATAAAGTTCAGGCATTTGCCTATAGCTGCCGGTTTAATAGACTGTTTCATTACTCTGTTAAATACTGAGTAAGTTGTCCTTTCTTTTGTAACACCTGCTGATTTTGAGAAAAAATTAGTTCTTTCTTCCTACTCCTTCTTTCAGGTGGTTTGTTTGTTTATTTGTTTGTTTGTGTTTTTTTCTCCTCTTTTTCTTTTATACAGTTTTTAAACTGTGGCATAACAAGTTACAGTTCCTAATTTCCTGATCTACATTGCATTACATAGTGAGCATAGTAAACATAGTAATATGTGAAGCAATTACATACATCTCAGAATCACGAATTTAAAATATATCTAATTCAAAACAAATCAAGCAGCAACATGGATTACAAATATAAAGTTACCCCGGGGATTTCTGTGTATATACTGCACAGTTTTGCTGTGTGCTAACACTTTAGATTCAGTAAATGGACCTCACAGAGTGAAACTGCCAACATATGTTGTAAGCAGAGAATTATGTCATGTAGTGTTAAGGCTAATAGGCTAAATTACAGATAAATGGTAATGCATCCACAGGTGGCCTTACAATGCCCACTACGAAGTGTAGCAGCTAGTTAGAGGAAAAACTATTGCCTTACAAAACAAGATGATGAATATTTGCTTCATTTTAGTCTTCATCTATTTCCCTGCTAGAAACAAATAGTAAATATATATCCTAATATATACTGCACATATATATATGTAAGGATATATGTATAGCCCTGCATATAGACTTGAACTGCTCCAAAAAGAGGAAAAGAAAAAATTGCTAAAGAATCCCTGAAAGGTAGAAGGGACAGGTTTGTTAATTCAATTGAGGACGACTCTCTCTATAAAAAGATCCTCTAAATGTGGAGTCTGATAAACTTTATGTTAAGTTATTCAAACAAGCTGAATTAGCATAACTAAAGTTACGGCGTTATTTCATGTGACTCGTCCAAGCTCTCCAGTTACATGTGTGCTGTGTGAAGAAGAGTAGAGGGTGGAGAGGAGGAGCACGAAAAGAAGGAAGATGAAGGCATGAAGGCAAGGCTGAGCAAAGGGAAGAGCTCTGTGCTGTTCTTACAGGGTTCTCTCTCCTCTCTTTCCTTGTTTCCAGATGTCAGTGATTTATGTGAGATCGAAATCTGCCCTGAGGTTTGTGAGCAAAATGCTTTTGGTTTCTGTGGAGTTTGTTCACATCAGAGTTGACTGTGGCTTCTCTTCAACTGTTTGAGGTTTTTTTTTTAAAAACAATTAATAAGCATTAAACTTTATTAATAAGCATTACCCATAGCAAAAGCTAAGGGTAGGTCTTGGAAGAAGGTGGGAGAGAAAACACTTTTAGAGGCAGAGTTTCATTCCAAACCCAATGTGAATGTTAAAGGTGTTGCTGCACAGCAAGGCTGACATTCTTTTGAGATTCTTGTATGTTGAGTGTATATAAAATCCAAAAAAAACCTTTGAGCCAGCCCTCCTGGGTTCGCATTAGGTACTTTAAGCCATATTGCAGCAGTGTGCAAAGGAGAGAAGGAAATGTGGGGTGGGACTCGGCCAGGAACGCTCTTGCCTACTTTCAGGGCCCCACAAAATAAGCAGATTCAAGCTGAGCTTCCATCAGACCATCCCCTGCCCCCGTGTCAGCCTGGAGCCTGCGCGGGTGCAGCCCGGTGCCAAGGGCTGCCACTCACGCCGTGCACTTGCTCACCCCTTCCGTGGCACTCGTGGTCTTTGCTTCTGCCAACGTCAAGTCTTCAGTATGAGAAGGCCATGAGGCTTCCTTGGCCGGGCGCAGGCAGGCTGTCACGCTGCTTCAGGCTTTGTTCTTTACAGGCTGTGACTTCCCCATGCACTCTGAGGTGCAAATGCACGGTACGCACACCCAGCAAGTTTTAGAGTATAATTTTTACTCTTTCCAAAAACCTTCCATGTTACACTGTCACATATGCAGATATACTTTGAGTTTTATGCTAATCTTTAACAGTAATATGATTTTTATACGTAAAGATTAGTCTTTTACCTGGAAAGCTAAAAATGTTTCAGTGACTGCTGTTGTTTTTAAGATCTGATTAAAATACAAAAGAAAAAGGGAGTGGGTTTGAATTTTTTAAAAATGGGGTTTCTTACAGATTCCTACATTTGAAACTATTCTCTTAACTGCCCTGAGGAAGCCACGTTAAGAGCTTTCATCTTTAAAACAGCTCTGAATGCACCTAGAATAGCTGTCAACAGAGCAGAAATCTGTGAAATGTATCAGACAACAGGTCCAAATGTAAGTGAGAAGCAAATGTGTTAGCTAACAGGGAATATCAAAGAATCAGGGGAAAAAAAAAAAAAAGAAGAGAGAAGGATTACAGACTAGACTTGCTAATTATAGAAAAACTGTGTTTTCTGTGGGAAGCAACACCTGCAGGCACTGAAATAATTCTAACGCATTCAGGTTGCATTCATTTTCATATACAGGGTTTTACACTGATAATTCTAAAAGGTGATACTCATCATTCCTGTCTTATGAAAAAGTGTGGTAATGACTCTCTCATCTTTCCTTACTAAACTTGATTCTTTTCCACTTTATTTTGATGTTTATTACTTATTTTTGTGTTATACATAATATATCTATCTCATCTGAAAAAAAACCCCACAACCAACCAAGCCGTCTGGCAAATTACATTACAACATAGCTCTGCTTCTCAAAAATTCATCTCTTCCGTAGCAGAATTTAGCCATGTTTCATCCAGGTATTAGCAAGGAGAATTTGATTATGACAGCCACACTATTTTTGTTAAAACAAAATCTTTCACTTTATCGTGCACTTTTTTATTCCCATTACAAACTTCTGCTAATAACGAAAGGTGCATTTGCAATTTATGAGTGTTTCATTTTTTTCCAAAGGAAAATGGTCAGGATTAAATGTCTCCAAAATCTGATTTGTTGATCTTTAAAACAGTCACTTGGGACGTTTCCAGTTATTTCCTAGTTAGTTCACATGCGTTATGTTCAATGATTTTCTAAAATAATGCTTCTCTTTATAATAGATAAAAATGATCATATGAATCCAAATCTTAGGTACTCCTTATGGTAGCATATAAGAAATTTCATTTAGAAGATGATTAAAGCTTCTGTGCATTAATTGACTCAGAACTTATATTGGGAGCAGTTACCAAAATCAATGAGAAAAGTGGTGATTTTTTTTGCACAAGTTATTAATTTCAAGTAGCTCATATACTTAGGCATGTTTATTATCCTGTGTCTTAGTTACTGTGATATCATTCTAAACACCAGTATACCGTTGATTTTCTGGATTAGAAACTAGAGAAGACATTAAAAACACACATTTTTGTCATTGAGCTGATTTCCATTAACATATTTGTGTATGGTAACACAACATGAAACTTGAAGTGAAATGCTACCCTGAATCATCTAAGGAAGTATTTTTTAGTTTAATATATAAATAAAAGCCAGGCACAGTGGCCTATGTTCTGGGCATCTCTGTATTGTAGCCCATAGAAAAATGTATTTGTATTATATTTCACTTGAACGTGGAGTTGGTATGAGATTTTAGATTATAATTTTAGCCCCATGCTCTTTATGATATATCAGCTAATGGTGAGACTTTTTTATTTCAGTGCATCTAATAAGGATGCGACATTTCTAATTCCATCAGCTCAGGACTAAATTAGAATTTAAGGTAAATGTTTTCATTTAGTTTATTGATTCCATTCCAATTTAGGCGATTACCCCATAGCTCTAATTCACCCAAAGAGTCTCACTGGGGAGATTTTCAAAGGCACAAATAAAAGTCAGACCACTAACTTCCATTGACTGCTGAAAATTGTATTACTGCCTTCTCTCCAGATACATGGAAAACCGGTTCCCATTGTTCTCTTAATAGGAATGAGCATCCATCTTTCTCAAGCAGGCTTTGAAAATGTTGATCAAAGCAGAGAAGACCAGATGCTCACAGTTTGCTATAGTTCTGCTATGGTCAGTGAATTATTTGCACCATTTGGGACACAGACCATATCATTGCTAAAATGATTGTAAGTTACTTCTTAATCTCCTAATACTAAAATTCAATACTGAAGGATTAACTTTTACTGATAAAATGGAAAAACATAAAATATTTTTTTTTAAAAAAATTAATTCATTAACACCAAAGCAGTTGCCTGTTAAAGTTGTCCTTCAGCTGGGATTTTTTCTTTATTAGGCTGTGAGATGTTGACCTTCATTCTTGTTCTGAAGATCAGTATGGAAACACTGCAGAGGAGATGCCCTCACCCACTTGGATAAAGATAGTATAGTGCCTTCACTGCATTGCAATTTAGTTTGCAACAGTGTTGGCAGATGCAGAAAAAGTGCATCCAGACTCTTAAACCTGCTTTTACACAATTGGTCATAGCTCCTGTTCTCTGCCCATCTGCCAAAATAATTCCCCATGCTCCTGATGCCACCCACCCCAGGAAAAATTAGCTGATTTCGCATTCCAGCATCATGCAAGCATGTATAGAAAAAAATCTCTTCTTATATTAACAGAATGAATATGAGGAGTATTTCCATCTTCTGGGATAAATTTCATGGGGTAGTCTGTCTTCAGTCTCTAGCTTTGTGAGCTGAAACATATAACAGGGCCAGCATACAAGGTGTGTCACATTTTTATCTCATGTCATCTTCTCAAAATCAGCTGCTGCAGTAATGCCAGCGTCACCTTGTTTTGTCATCATCAGTTATTCACTCATGTTGGCACAGTTCTTAGCCTGACTATGTTTCCTTTGCGCCTCTTCCATGTGGTACCTCATTGCCTGAGTAGGGGTTGGTTAACTGGAGATACGGAAGGAGGTGAGGAATGAAAACTGGAGGGTATACTGAAAAAAAAAAAAGAGAGCAGTACTCTGAGATGGAGAATGAAGAAGCCGGAGATAGGTGGAAAGGCAAATAAGATTTTAGTAAAGAGCAATTAGCAAAAAGGGAAGAAATTAGAAAAGCTTTGACTTTGATCTTGCAGTTGTAAAATGTCCGGATGTTCTCTGAATGCTTCCATGAAACCCACTAACATTATATTTAAAATGTGTGAGAAAAACTAAATATAGAAATGCAAATTAGGCCTGATGGATTAGCCTAACAAACTTTTTTATTTTTAAAAAAAAGGCCAACCACAGTTGAGTGGTTTATTTTGAGAGCTGAGTAGGATGGCATATTTTTATATTAAACACTATTAATTTTCATTTTCTTATGTTTATTTTTGTCTGCACATGTAATTCTTCACCAGTCAGTAAACACTCCTACATTTGCCTGAATTAATAGGATAAAGGATGCCAGTTTGTTAGAACAGATAATAATAAATGATTTGCATACATTAAGTGTGTTTGGAACATGTTTAATCCATAAGTTTGATGTTAAAAGCACCAACATTATCTTATAAAATTTTACTGTCAACATGATCTGGGAAGCATTCTTGCAGTAATCTCATGTGGCTTCTCATTTATGCTAACATAAAACAGTGACTGTGCTGAGATATCATTTCACACAACTGTGTAGATCTGCTAGTTATATAGTCACACATCAAAATCCTAAATAATCATAGGAAGGCGTGCTATGGCTGCTATGATTTGAGGTCAAAACAGTAGGAAACAGAGTGCCTTTAAAAGACTGAAGTGCCATGGTGTAGGGCTGCTGAGAGCTCTTGAGATGTACTCAGATTTTTTGCTGATTTAGTGCCAGAGCTAAGAAAGGATATTGAGATGTGATGCTTTTGTGAAGTCGTGCTTTCTTTACTAGTGCTGCGTTGGGATTCAGAGTCTTCTGGTACTTTTTGCTTTCAAAGAAGAAGAAATTTTGCATTGTGTAGAAGCTATTTGTGTCTGTAGAAAGAGAAGGTACAGGGAGGAACTTGCCTTGGTAGCCTACGCCCGCATCAGCATCACTCAGCCTGGCTCAGCTGGGGTTGGACTTCTGGTTCTTGGCCATTTGGCTACTTTTAAGGAAATTATTAATAGTGATTGTAAATGTATAAACTCTCCTGGGATTTCATGATAGGAAGGATAAATTAGCCACCTCCAGCTTAAATGGCAGTTCTGAGGAGATGTTTTCTCACATGGACTTTAGGTGGTTATAAAGTCTCAGGTATCTAGGTTGCTTAGGAAGGCTGTTCGGTTTTGCCTGAATGCAAACCTGGAGATACTTTGTAGGAACTTTCTTTGCACTCTTAACAAGAGCAAAAATTCTTCTCTATTACATGTTTATGTAATGTTATGGTTTTTCTTTCATTTACTTTCTCATGAATTTAAAGTTTTGTTTGGAAACAAAGAGGAAAAAAAGGTGTTATAAGAAAAAATATAGTCATAATTCTTTCTTCTCTCATACTGGCTAGGCCAGCAATGTGGAATTGCTTGTAAAAGACATAGTGATTGCTGACTTAGCTTTACAGAGTTTGTCTAATGCCTAGTCTTCTGCAGCCAGATGGAAAAAACAAGACCAGTAATATTTTTTGATCTCTTTATGTGTTTCGAAGTCTCTTCTGTAGTTGGTAGCCACAGATCCTTGCACTTAAAAAACCAAACCAAAACAAAAATAACTGTGTTACCTGAGGATAGACAGCAAATTGATAAGGTACATGGGTAAGAAAAAATAAAGCTTTTCCCTTAGAAAACAGATAATATCTTTGAAAATTTTCATTAAGAGGAACCTTATTGCATGTTAATAGTCTACAATGAGTATATACGTAAGGCTAGTTGACTCAAAGGAAGATTGATTTACTCACAGGTAACTTTAATCAAGATTGAATAATATGTATCGAAACTGATTTTTTAATTGTACAACTTTTTCTCTGTTTATGTGTTTGTGAGTTTATTAGCAGGAGCAAGTATGTACATACACTTAAATATTTGTATGTCTGTATCTACTTATCCAGAACACATTTGTTTTCCTCTATTATGAAGAACTTAAAAGGTTCTAGCAAAACATACAGTGTTATGGCTGAGAATTTAAATGCTGAAAAGTGAGGAAATCAAGAAGCAAGCAAACATGCCCTCATAGAAGTGACAACTTTTAAGACATAGTTGTGCTAGACCATGAAGCTATTAGGGAAGAGGTAATGTCAGTTTATACGATTATACAGTGCTGAGTGCACTGTTGATGTTCAATAAGTAAATAGAAAAACTAAAGGATATTAGAATACTAAACTTGACACTTTAAAAAAAAAGTTATGCATTTTGATGATAAAAATGATAAGGCATGTCTTGTAGTCTCCATGAGCTACAGAAAGTCTCATGATCCTTTGTTTGGTTGTTGTATTTAATAGTTCTATATTACTAGCAAAACAAAAACTCCCTTCCAGGTTAATCTGGGAACTTGACCATTTCCTCACGCTTGCAGGGGTGTGTAGGTCTGGTCCTCACACACACTGCTGCATTATGTGTGTGCACCCTTCACTTCACAGAATCACAGTGTTTTCGTGGCAAACATTGTGTTTGAGCTGATCTCCCCAGAGTTCCTAGAGCCATAGGGGCTGCAAAATAAAACTTTGATAATTTTTAGCTTTAGTGTGTTCTGTAACTGTTGTCCTGTCATGCCTTAAAGTCTGTATGGCTGCCTCACAGCCACTGTCTGAGAGTTACCAAATTTAGTCTTTTTCTAAAATGGGAGACTTGCAGAAATGCGTCAAAGGCAATGTAAGAACTGTATATGGCAGTGGTTTAAGTATGACTTCTACTACAGAAATAGAGACCTGCTTTGTTTTGCAAGCTTGATAAAGATGCCTTAAAATCCAGGACCATGAAGGGCAGCTTATTATCCTCCGTGATAAGACTGGCAGGGAGCAGTAGAAGCCCCTTACTTAGAGTTGTCCCAGTCCTAGTGTGACCTTCAGGAGAGGATGACTCATGAGCAATGCTGTGGTGGCCAGGCTCTTCCTTGTCAGTCAGTCTTTTTTGAAAGCAGCGTGTGACCTCTACGGGGGTGGGAGCTTTCCCAGATCATCAATTTCCAACACAGTCAGTGGTGGGTTCCTCAGAAGAGGCAACAGGGAGGTCCCTGTGTAATGAAGTGGCTTTAAGGAGAGTAGAGAAGGACTTCTGTGCACAAGACAGCTGACCTCATGGCCTTGCAGGCATCCAGTGAGAGGGGCTGTAGCTTTCATCACATCTCCGTGAATGAAGTATCCCTGTGCAGAAGAGAAGAAAGTTGATTTAAACCCTTCCTGAAATGCTGCAGAGAGCATTGCTACCCTTTAGAAGGTGGCAAAGGTGAAGTCCCTAATGAGAAGACTTTAGAATAAGTTCTTCAGAACTTTAGAACACGTTCTGCTCTTTATGGATAAAAAGCTTGGTGGAAGACCTGAGGAAAGAGCTGTGCAGTAAATTGGTAGTGACTTTTATCTGTGATATGCTAAAACAAAAATTAAAAGGCTAGGGCGTAATGAAAGCTGAGGTGAAAAGAAATTAAATGTGTCTGAAGATTTTAGAGGATGGCATATATATTACAGTTAGATAGAACTAGCGTAACACAGACCATAAATTCATTTTCTAATTTTATTTTAAAGTCTCTGACTTCTGACTGAGCTGCAACATATGAATCAGAAAAGGATCCAGTCTTGGCGCAACATCTTCATGCATCTCTGACAAAGTTGTCCACATGGCTAATTTCAGAATTAATTACATTGCATTTGAGTAAGCTTTCAAATTGCTAGGGAACTCACGTGAGCAGAAATTATACAGCAGAAACGGAAACTAGTTAAATGAGCTATAAAACACTGAATCATGTAGGAGCAGGCCACCTTTTATTAGGCTTCACACTTCTGAATGCTTAATTTGGCTATTACTCCAGAGGGGAAGGCAGGGAACTGTCATTGCTTCTATGGCAGTTAATTGCCTCCTATCCTGCTAACTAGCAGCATTGTGCAAGAGGCAGTCCATTAGACAAGGTGATACAAAAGCTTTTTTGGTGATGAGTTTTCCCTGTCTGACTGCAGTTTGGTGTGAAGGAAGAGAAAAATTGTCACTTACAGGGTGCTGCTTTGGGCATCCCTTCGCACCCATCAGGATGCGAGGTAGCTTTTCTGAAGGCAACAGCTCCTTCTCCTGCGACAGGGTAAATGGATGCAACCTGTGCAAAAATGTCCATGCAGGTTTTGTATCTGTAAAGGTATCCATTAGTCTTCTAAGATAAAAAGCTATCTGTCCTACAGGTCTGAAACTTTCCATTAACTCTGTGTGAGATTGCCTGCTAGACAAAACAACTGGGTGGCTTGAGAGCTCAGCAGACATCTGCTGAAATACCAGTCTGATGCACCAGTTTACATTTACACAGGACAAGGCTCAATGAGATTTGGACTTGGGACCAAATAAAGGATAACAAGCATTAACTACAAAGCAGGGAGTTCTTCTATGAGGCAGCTCAAATTCTTGACTCAGATTCGGTTTTGTTTTGGAATTCCACACTTTGCTGTTGTGTTTTTTATTCCTTGAAAATCTTCATCTCCTGTCCTTCAGACAGTACACTGACAGGTACAAGATCACAAGGCCTTTTGGTTTTGGTGCTCAGAACTGCAGCTGTCATTTGAAAAGACAATTTTTGTCTGCATTCACAGTAAACTACACCATTCCGCACTGCTGCTAATGTGCTCCTAAAGGACAACTTGTATTAACTGAGTTTTTTTTCTTCTGCTGTATTTTGGTGCAGTGAACAATTTGGTACATTCAGGTGTCTTACATAACCAGCAACATGATGAGTCATCTTTAGAGAGTGTTGACACGCTTCCCTGGCGGGAGTTCAGATGGTGAAGGATGTGCAGTTAGAATGTGTTTTAAAAAATAGTCTGAAATCTCAAACCATTTCTTTTAACGTATGTTACCATAGGAGTTATTTTCATTATGGGTCAAAGGCCCAATGGCAGGTATAGGGGTTATGCTCCATTTTTCTTCAGCCCATAAATGTGATTCCTGTAGAACAAAATGATCATAGAGAAACCAAACCTCTTCATCAGGAAATTCCATTGAGACAAGGACATGGTGACTGTCTCCCTGCCCAGATATGATGCTGCATCTGTATGCAGAAACCACGCCGTCCTGGTCATCTGCATGAGGGGAACAGGCACCCAGAGGCTTCTGGGGTCAATGCAAAACTGAAAAGTGCTGTGGAAGGGCTGTTCAGGGAAG
>NW_009734512.1:0-11866 GCF_000703405.1 Apaloderma vittatum | reverse complement strand
CCAGCTCTCTTTCCCGGCACGTTCTTTGTGGGAGCAATCGCTGGAGGTTTGCGGTTTTGGAGCTGGACTCCATCTGGAGCGATAGATGGAGTGGAGGATAAATTATTCCTGGCTTCCCACTCTCTGTGGGCCTCCCACCTCCTGTCGACCTCCACTTTATTCCTGGCCTCCCACCTGCTGTGGGCCTCACCCATCTTTTCGGCCTCCACATGCAGGAGGTTTGGCAGATCACCAGTTCTTTTCGTACTGTGCTGGGAATTCTTTTCTTTTTATACTGAAAACAGATAGCTCAATGTGAAATAAGAGCACATCTCCCTTCCTAATTTCTCACATTGGTCCAAATGAAGAAACAGAGCATTCCTTTCAAAGGACTCATGGATGGCTAGTTTAATTGCCATGGAAAACTTTCTGACACAGTATCTCTGTGGTCATCTGAATTCTGCCAGCTCTAGGTGAAAAATTTCTCCTGGCCTCTTTTGGAAACTTGCTGTCGCTCACATGAGAATGTCTAGAAATGAATGGCTTCAGCCAGTCATACGTTATCACTGTGGAGTACTTCAATAGCACTGATCATTTTGAGCTCAAATTTCATAAGGAGCAGTGGCTGTGAACACTTTAAATTAATAGATGCATTACTAAGATCAAAAAAGCTTATTTTGTCCCTCCTTTCTCGGTAATTGAAATTTTATATCGAAATTTACTCTAGTACTTCATCCAAAAAAACCCTTAATTCTGCAGCTCGGTTATAGCCATAGTATCTACACAACAGCCAATATGCAGTGTGTGAGGGACATTAGATTGCACAATGCTAATTCATTGCTATTCTATTAAGAAAAGGTTTAGTGTTGCATAAGTGACTAAAAATTTTAAGTATTCCTGAGGGTGATGCTTATGATGCTGAAGAACTAGATATTTTGAAGTTTCTTTTATTGAGTATAAATATAGACTTCATCCAGACTAAAGCTCGCTGTCATCATGAGTGAAAAACACACTGGTCCTATTAGAGTGATTTTCAGCTCTCAGGATGAAGCTTTCCTGGGCCTCCACAGGTCATGTGAAGTGATTTTGTGACTGTGGTGAAGGAGTTAGCAGATAATTCGTGTTACGACCGTTTCCATTGCCACAGGGAAGTCTGTGATCTAGCTCCCTGGCACTGACAGGTATGGGGTTAAATAGCTCCCAGCAACGCTGCTGTTAATGCTGTGAGCACTGGCATCTGCTTGCACTAGATGCTGCTACCCAGAGGCTGGTGGGCTACAGGGTGAAGGTTTGTTAAGTAACACAGAGCATATACTTAAATTCTCAGAGCTTCTCTTACTGTCGGTGAAGTGTTCCATTTATGCAGCATCTGCTGACAGAAACCCATGTGGGAGGTGGTATTGTTTGTGTTATTTTTCCCTAAAAATAGAAGATATTTATTCTGAATAAGAGATGGAGTTATTGAACAGCTTAAACCCCCCCCCCCAAACAACAACTCTTTTCAAGCCTTTCTTTTTTGTCCTAGATATGTTATTTTTCCTCCCCTCCCTTGCCCCCCTCTTTGTGGGTAGGGGGGAGAGCTTTGCAAACTGTGGGTTTGCACCCATTGATAAATGTAAAGAGTTTTGAGTGTCAACATGAAAATGTTTCATGTCATCAGCTCTGTGAAACTGCAGTGAAACAGGCACAAGTGAAGGAGAAAAAAAAACTCCTCTGGTTTTCAGCCCGGCTGTGTCCCCTGCTAGGGTGCTGTGGGGAATGTTGATAAACATTGGGAAGGGCTGAGAGGTGGCAGAGGCAGGTGAGGAGCCGGTGGCTTCCGAGGGACCACAGCAAGCTGCCAGTGCATCTCTCCCAGCATCCGAGTGCCAGAGGCTCCTGGCTAGGAGAAGCCTTTCTGACTCCTCTGTTTTTACTTTCCCTGCATAAAAGGAATAAGCGATGTGATGGAAATTTTTTCATAAACATTTCTACTAGGAATAATATTTTACAACTCCCTCTGCCTCTGCTTGAGTAAGTGCTGTTAGCTCCAATTATTCCTTCCTAAGGAAAGTCTTCTAATTCATCTCTACCAGTACTCCAGGCAGAGGTGATTGTGTTGTTTTTTTTTTTAATTACCTGGCATGGCTGTGCTGTCACTGCTGCTGCTGCTTGGGCTAGTAGGCATAACTGCTGCTGTGGACGTCGCACCTAGAATAAAAGCGGGGTCAAGGTGGAGAGGTGAAAAGAATCGTGAGTAACCTGGGCTTTTCCTTCTCTTCTTCTTAGCTTTCTGTTTGAAGAAATGTGTTAGGCCTCTCTTAACTGTGTAATTTTTCCTCCCTGGGAGGTTATTCTTTAATAATAACTTTAAGGCCATAAAATTTTGGGTATTTAAATGTGCATGTGGAAAGCACGGACCACACCTTCTGTATGCTCCACACATCTGCAGTACAATCCTGTATTTCCCTGCAAGCTTTCCAACCTGCCTGGGCTGATTAACTCCTCTGTTTCCAGAGAGTTGGAAGACTTCCAGGCTACAATTGGCTGTGCCTTTTTCCATTTATAGTCTTACCATTTTTGCACATTATTTCAAATGTTAGCGTTGATAAAGGTAGGGAATTTTACAGGTCTGCTGTTTGTGTGAAGGAACATTGTAACTGCAGTAATTATACCGGCTAGCCTTATGGATGTTAATGGGTAACTGCAGTTTAAAATCTACAGTTCTTAACAGATTTAGCAGTTAAACCTTAGAGATCTAATGCAGCATTACAGCTTATGCAGAATTTATCAATGCTGCACTTAAAAAGAGAAAAGAACATTACTATTAGAAAAAGAAAGTAGATGAGTCATGATATTTGGGAATGAGACTTCCTACTGCATACACAGCTGCATGACTAAAATAGCCAGATGATTATTTTCATTTAAAGGGCAACTCAGTTCTTGCCGACATAATTCTTAATTCCTCTCCAGCTATTTATAAATAAGCATGCCCGTGATGGGCACCATGCTATTATATTATGCCAGTGAATTTTTGCTGTGGTTTCTTCTTTAGAAAAGAGTAGTGAAAACGGAATGAAAGTTTTCATTTTAATTCAGCTAAATGTGATGTCATTGCTTGAAAAATATATGTGATGGAAGTCCCTCTAATAACCAGAATTTGGAGGGGTAGCTCTTGGTATCCTTGGGATGGTTACTATCTTGAAATTCATGATATCTCAAAGCTGATCTGCAGCTGGAGTTAATATTTGTTTTTCCTAAAGTATGAACACACGTATCAACAAATCTGCCACTTCACTTAGTCCCTCAAACCAGCAGCATTAGAGAAAGAGGCACTGGACTGAGTGGAACTGAGATTTGCCTTGTCCACAAGCAATTTATGTTTAAAAAATACACTGCCCACACTAGCAGGCTGTTAATTTGTGCACAAAAATAGCACCCTATGACTTATCAATATTTAAGCATATTAACTAGTTATGACTAAAAGATAATAGATGTGGAAGCTGAGGCACAAATATAATAAGACCTGAAATATGTTGACTGAATTTTTTCCACAGCATGTTTCTTGCTCAGTAAAAGATCTTTCAAAATATATATCTGTATATCTTCTCAAGTACAAACTTTTATGACAAAAAGCCTCTTCCCAGAGTAATTTTTTTTTTTTCAGTTTTGATTCATTGATTTTTCAGGTGTTTGGAAGTTTGTGATTCTGAGTATTTAGTCTAATTTTTTTTTCTGTGAAGAACTTACATAAATGGAGATAAATATATTAACATCTCACAAAAGCGTTAATAAAGGTAATCATTTTGGTATTGTATTTAGCCATGATGAATAAATCAAACAAAGATTCAGGAGGTTAAGAGAACCACATCTTTTGGAAATTGTTTTGCAATTGTCTTAGATCATTTAATGTCAGGTGTAGTTAGACCTTATGGATTCAAAGTGCTTTCTTTCTTCTCTCGGGACAAGGGTTTCTCAATTCAGCACATTAGCAAATTGCTAGTATTTGGTTAAAGGGAAAACAGGAATGTAAATTAGTTGTTGTATCATACTGATATTGTGATACATAAATGCTTAGATAGATCAGTTGTGGAATGTGTTAAAAGTTATGTATCTGTTATGAATGAACTCTTTTGAATTAAGAGGTGTTCAGATCAGACTTTTAATGTTCCTTATGTTTAAATATTAGCAGCAGTCTCAATAAGAGAGTTTTAACAAGAATGCCATTTGAGTTGTATACTCTTTGGCTTTGCTGGCCATGAAGTCAAAATTTCTCTAGTAGCAGAATGCAGATATCATGCAGAGTTGGATGCTCTAAGTAGATAGCTCCTTACAGAAGAAGGAGAAAAACAAAATGTTGTGTAATTGTAGTTGATGGGTTCTTTGGTAATTGCTATTAACATTGTATAGTTGCCTGTCAGTTGGCATATTACTCGAAGATGGTTTTTTTGATGGTTTATTTTTGCACAATAAAGTGAAAATGCTACAAAAAAAGTACTCTGAAAAGGCTTGTGATTGTGTAATATATGTGCTCATTTAATTGAGTTACACTTAATTGCCTAACAAAATATTTCAAATGAAAGGGGACATGGCTGGTTTCTGCATCTCTTGAAAGGGATTTTCACCAAAGCATTCACATCTAGCAGTTTAGTAATGCTTTAAAAGTATTTTATAGTTAGAATATAAATAGATTTTAAAATACTTCTGTTCCAAGTAGTCTTTTAAAAGATAGAATAACTTTGCATTTCTTTTGGTTCTCTGATGCCACTCCAAACAAGATGAAGGTATTTTAAGAGGTATAATGAGTTGTCCAGAAAAGTTGTGGTGATCCAAGTTCTAGCCGAGGATAGGACCAAAGTGGTCTGTCAAGGATCAGAACAAAACTCTTATTTCTTTGGGTGGTGTTGGCTTTATGTGAGTTTATGCTTCCTTGGATGAACCTTTATTCTTTACTTTCCCATAAAAGAGTCTTGGAGTTTGGAAAGCTATAGCCTAGTTCTACTCCTCCACAGTTCAAATGAGTGAAATCATATTTGGGGAGAGCGAGGATAAATTATAATTTCTGACACATAGAACTGCAACAAAAAACAGTGTTGAAGGAAAATAAGGGGATTTATTCCCATATGTAGCTGTACTTTGCATTATAACAGCACCTGGGTGGCGTATATGTATCTTGGAGAAAATATTAAACATATAAAATTTTTAGATATATAAGAAAATGACATTGCTTAATTGCTTACACTATAGTGTCTTCTTCTGGCATATGTTATTACTATTTTGTTTTAACTTTGTTTTTAAGAAAACAAGTTTTTATTGTTTAATGCCTGTATTTGACAGCTTAAATGTTTGTGATCATGGGAAAAAAGACAAGAAATTTCATTGTTATTTTGATACTGAAGTGGCAACATATTAAGACTGTCTTACTACCCCACAGCAAAACTGTCCTATAAAGCAATACCATGGTTATTATTAATTGCTGTATGCTGCATATATTGTTTACAATGAAGAATGTGCAGACATATTTTGCAACATGTATAACTTAGTACATTTATTTCTGTACTATATCTGATTTTGATTTCAAAGAAAATTTTAATCAAAGTGGTTTGCTCACATGTTAATAAAAATATATTTTCTCATTATATAGAGAATAAAATTTAAATTTTCTGGGCAGGTTTTGGATCTAGTATTTGACAGTCATAATTTTTACCTATCTTCCACGGATAAACACACACTGTCCTAATTCTGTTAATGCAAAATCTAGCTGTTTCTTTTCCAGTTTCCTCAGATTCATCACAATCCAGACAAGGTGAAGTGTGCATTGTGGTTAAATATGATGTGTTATTCCATGGTTTATATTTGACTATTAAATGAGTTTATCCTTCAAATAGTTCTTTTGAGAAGGAAAAGGAACCTGGTATGTGGCTCTATCTGTGTGAATACGTGAAAAAAATATGGAATTAACAATAATGTTCCTGCCTCAAATATAAATATGCTTGAAAAGAAAAGTCAAGTCTATCTGCTGTTTCCGTGAAAAAGTCATCTCTGAATTTGAATCAGACCCATTATGGATCTGGTTAGCACTGTGAGCCCGGTATGTGTGTATTGATTGTGACTGGGAGGAGGGGAAATGCCCACCCTTACCTGAGACTCCTGGAGTGACCTGTCCCTGCCCATGTCCCGCATCTCCTGCCACACCGGGCAGAGAGGAACATCCTCTGCTGGCACCACAGGTCCGGCCCCTCTGGGTCAGAAGCTCTGGCTTTGTGGTGGGTGTGGGTCTGGCCCAACCCATGCACAGCTCTCACACATGTTGAGGGTTAGGGGGTGGCAGGACAGAAGACAGCAAAGGGCAGCTTGCTGCTGCCCAAGCAATAGCTGTAAACCAATGGTGTCACGTGCTGCAATGGTCCCAGACACACCTTTTCCAGAAGGATTTTTAGAATGAGGTTGGCTGTAAGGTTTAGGACTCTGCAGTCACCATGTTACTGGGGAGCCATAACCCCTAATGCAACACTGCCCAGGCATGTCCCCAGACAAAGGGGCAGGTGGGAGCACACCAGGAACAAGAGATTAATTTCTCTGCCCAGATCAACTCTCCTGGTTTAATGTAAAAAAATGTAAGATTGAGTATATCTGCTTTAGATTACTGAAAAGGAATGTTCCTTTAAAGAAATCAGCATGCTCCTTATCTTATAGAAAAGAAGAAAAATTGTTCTTCTTGAACTGCTACACAGTGGCCTTTGATATTCAGATTTACTCTTTTGTTACAGTATTTAACCCTGACATGTATCAAATAATTTTAATTTACATGTTTGCCTATTAATATTATCATCTTGCACTACATGCTTGACTGGAAGCTTTAAACAGATTCCCAAACCAAAACCATTTGGTGGTCTTTGGTGTCAAAGTATAACCAGAAAGGTTTAATACAGCCTTTCCTAACCTTGAGGCCCCTTTCAAAGTATTTTTCTCTGCTTTCATGTAGTTGTCTTTCTTGCAAGAAATCTAGTTTCACACAATACTTTGTTAGAGGATAGTGTTTTATCACAGGTGTGTTAACATCAGGTAACTCAGTATGTAAAAAGAACTCTGAACAGAAAAGAGGATTCATAAAATCATCAAATGGTTTGGGTTGGAAGGGACCTCAAAGATCACCTAGTTCCAACCCCCTGCAATGGGCAGGGACACCTCCCACCAGACCTGGTTGCTCAAAGCCCCATCCAGCCTGGCCTTGAACACTTCCAGGGAGGGGGCTGCCACAGCTTCCCTGGGCAATCTGTTCCAGTACCTCACCACCCTCACAGAAAAGAATTTTTTCCTTACATCTAATCTAAATCTACCCTCTTTCAGTTTGAACCCATTTCCAGGAGGATCTGCTCCATGATCTTGCCAGGAACAGAGACTGACTGATCTCTATGTAGTTTCTTGATTCTTTCTTTTTTTTTCCTTTTAAAAAAAGGAGAGGGTATACTTCTCCTTTTACTGTAAGTGGGAACTTCACCAGACTGCCATGACTTCTCAAATATAATGGATAATGTCTTAGCAACTTCATCTGCCAGTTCTCTCAGAACCCATGGACGTATCTCATCAGGTCCTATGGACTTGTGCTCCTTTAGGTTCCTTAGGTGGCCTCTAACTTGATCCTCCCCTACAGTGGGCAGTCCTTCATTCTCTCAGTCCTTGCCTTTGCCTTCAGTGACTTGGGCAGCGTGGCCAGAGCATTCGCCGTTGAAGACAGAGGCAAAAAAGTCATTGAGTACCTAAAGCTTTTCCATATCCTGGGTATCCAGGTCTCCCGTTTTCCTCTGGAGAGGGGCCACATTGTCCTTAGTCTTCTTCTTGTCACAGATGTACCTACAGAAGTTTTTCTTGTTGCTCTTGACATTGCTAGTCAGATTTAATTCTGTCAGGGCTTTGGCTTTCCTCACCTGATCCGTGGTTGCTCAGACAGTTTCTCTATAGTCCTCTCAGGCTACCTGAGAGCTTGGAGGCGGTGGTCCTTGAATACTGACCAGCTCTTTTGCACCGCTTATCCTTTGAGGACTTTATCCCATGATACTTTACCAAGCAGATCCTTGAAGAGGCCAAAGTCTGCTCTCCTGAGGCCCAGGGTGCACACTCCTCACTGCCCTAAAGATATTGAGCTCCACCATTTCATGGTCACTGCAGCCAAGGCTGCCCTTGAGCCTTATGTTCCCCACAAGCTCCTGCTTGTTGGTGAGAACAGGGTCCAGCAGGACACTTGTCCTTGTTGTAGACAAGTCTAAAAACATTATATGTATTTCCTAACGCCTACAGGAGTAGCATTTTCTTATATTTTAGCTATCATCTAAGGGCAATGGAAGAGTTAACACCATTCTCTACATGAACTCTACTATAATCCTCAGTCACTGCTTTCCCTTCTTTCTTCTCCTTATCTTAGATAGTCAAGCTCCCCAATAATTCATCTCCCTCTTCCTCTTTTCTTAGTGATATATGGAATCATTAGGCACAAATATTGAAAAAGCAACATAAGGACTACCCTGTAGCTAGATAAGCAGTTTATGGTATTCCAAGTCTGCTTTTCTCCCAAGAGCACCATTATTAACTCTTAAGCATCTAAAACCATGATAAAAAAATTCACAGGATTTAGAAAAGAACATAAAGAACCATGTTGTTCCTCTTAGAGCCTTGCACTTGCACTCAGATCCTCCATTTCCAGGCTGTTTCTCAACACAAGGAAGATTTAGTCACTGCTTATCTCCAGGGCCTAGAGCTGTAAATGGGACACTGTCTTGTGTCCCACTGCTAATGAAACCGTAAAATGTGGCCGGCTGTATGAGACACAGATGCTTTGCTTACTCAGAGGGGAAAAAGGTCTCTGAATCACAGCACTTTTTGTGTATTTCCTTTTTGGCTTCAAGGGATGCTTTCCTTTTGATGATCTTTCTCCTCTTCTTGTGAATCTGAAATCCCACTGTCAGGCTACTTTCCCACAGCAAGCAAAGGGAAGGGGGTCAAGGACTCTGAAGTCCTCTCTACCTCTCCAGGGAACAGAAATTGGGACTCAGGCGATGTTGTGCTGCCTGGGCAGGTACTTGGGAGTATATTTATCCCTTCATGTGTTCATTTCACTTCTGCCTTATCCTTATGCCTTCTTTTTTATCACATGCCTTTCTGGTGCCCCAGTTTTACACTCTTTCAAGTTTTTCAAGTCTGTTGTGTCTTTTCTAGCACCTTGTGTGAGTGTTGCCAACACACGTGGCAGTAACCCCTGGGCAACCCGCTTTCCCATGGAAATGAGCAGCCTGATGCTGCTGTGATCAATATTCTAGTCTATCCTTGGAATTTATTTCATACCTTGTGGAGAACTGGGGACTCAACTGGTATTTCCAGTGGCTTTCTGAAATAACTATTGAATTTCAGCAAGGGGAAGATTTTGGGTTTCAATCTGAAGGTTCAAAAAATCTGGCTACCACTGCATAAGTTCAAGTTAGAACACAGCAGCATTTCAGGGCTGCTTGCATTGGCTGAGAGAGACATTTCAGTCAAAATAAAAAATGTTCCTTTTAGTTTTGATTTTTTTTCAGAAGTCTTGATTTCTGTATCATGAGTTGCACATGTGGTTCTACAGGGGACTATTTTCTTTGCACACATAATGTAGGTTATGATGCTTGTGCATACCTGTCTCAAAAGCTTCAAGAGAGAGGCAGATACGGGAATATGTTGCTGCCTCAAGACTTTCTTATGGCAAAGTCCTTTGTCTTTGTTTATATGTTTTTTCTCTACATATGTTTTATGCATATACATAGGCTTTATGGGTTTTCTATACAATATAGGTTTTCAGAAAACCAATGAAAATTTAGTTGTTCACTTTATTTTTATGTATTATAACACAAGTCGTAAATATTTTTCTGATGTGCTATTTGTTTGGTTTAACATTGGTACATCCTTAAAAACAAATGGTTGCCTGATTCATCACTGTCTTGCTTCAGGTCTGCCCTCCAGTGAAATTATTTCTTTAGAATGATATGACACTGGACTACTGATGTTATAAATCTGATCTTCTCATTACAGATGAAAAAAAAAATCCTTATGGCAATGAATAGTCATAGAAATACTTATTTCTGTGTGAGGGATTAATGAATGAAGATACCGCGATCTAGTCAAGATAATATATATGCATTTTTTAAGAAATAGAACTCACTGCCTACCAGGAGGTATTTCTGTATTGTGATGCACGTAGGAAGAATAGTGAAATAAAATAAACATGAAGCTTGCTCCATATAGAGCACCTCCAGGGGAATACATACTTTGTTTCCTGGATATTCTTTGGATTTTTGTATTGGGCTATAAAAACACCAAATCAGAAAAGACTCTTCCAGGAGAGGAAGTGGCTGATAATGTTGCATTTCTTTCTTTAGCCATTCCAAAACTGCAAGAGAGCAAACTCAGGACAACCATTGGTACAAATCCTGAAGAAGAGCTTATAAGCTTGTTTTCTAAATGGCTGTTTGTTCAGTGAAGTGATTTACTTGCTTTTTGCAAACACCCATTTAAACTGGGTTTGTTCACAAATGAATAGGGAATGGCAATTCTTTGTATAATTACCTATATTTGCATTCTTGCAGGTAATAAATGACAAGTATTTCAACTGTTCTCATTCTTTTTAGAAGTTTACAATCCAATTAGACATCAAAAACTATAGGATGTTAGTTCAGGGACTAGTCACATACTATCTAAAGAAACTTCATAGAAATACAAATGAACATAGATTTAACAATGCATATGCAGGGCTCCTCAGAAGTGTACTGCCTATATTTACAAGGAGTATATTTATAAAAACCAGGGTTACTTCTTACACAATGAGAAAATGCATGAGATCATTTATTTGCCGTAACTAATTTTACTTGGTACTGTGATATAACATCGTATTTTTTTTTCTGTGACACAAACGACTGAGGCAAAATGCCATGAAACATGATTTGTGCCCCGCAGAGTGCTTGGAATTATCAGTGTGTTTCTACACAAGATTGAATATAATATAAAAGATCTATTGCAGTCCAGAAAATGGACTTGCTTTTGTTCCCTGCATTTTAATTTGAATTTTCTCCTTATCAGGCTTTGCTGAAAGGAGCTACCGTTTGGAGGTCTTACTCTCTTTTGGTCCTTCATTCTTGCTCTGCCACAACAATGTGTGGCTGTAACACAGGGTGCAGAGAAGGTGCTTTCATGTTTCAGGGCTACCTTGAGTATCTTTCACCAGCACAGGGTGAGGAGATACACAGACACTCTAAGTAGGTTGAGAAAGAGTCAGTGAGGAGGAAATGTCCACCAGCCGCTGACCTTTCTTTTTCCGTGTGTTGAATCAGAGCTGAGGAGGCTTAGAGAGTTTGCCTAAATCCTTAGTTATGAAACGCATTTTTCTCAGAGAGATTTCTGCGACAGAAACACAATGCACTACAGAAAAAGTAAGGTCTTTAATGAGAAACAGATGAGGTCTGTGTATTGTTAATAGAGAAAGACTACTGTTGAAACAGAAGCCATCACGTAACATTGGGAATAAAAACAGAATAGGTTACAGGACATTGTAACAGGATGTTAGTTTATGCTTGGTGATTTAGATATTGCTTAAAATAACATCTTAACTTTGTCCACTACGCAGTCTGTGTGTATGCCTTCATTAAGAAGAAAAAACACAAGACAAAGTAACAAAATTATATAAACGAATACATACATATTCTTTTTTTGTTTGTTTTGTTATTGTTACCATATCATTTTGCAGAAATATCTGGATATCATCAAAGCATTTGACACCGTCTCCCACAGAATCCTCGTAGGTAAACTGAAGAAGTCTGGTCTGGATGACCAAGTAGTGAGGTGGATCGCTAATTGCTGGAAGGGAAGAAGTCAGAGAGCTGTGGTCAAT
>NW_009734511.1:19987-54242 GCF_000703405.1 Apaloderma vittatum | reverse complement strand
ACGGCCGCTATTCTCTGGCAGAATTCAGCTTGTAAAGGCAGGTGGAACCCTGTAAACACGATCTTCTCGTCTGCCTCCTCCATTTCGCTCTGAAATCTCTCAGGCTACAGTGGGAGATTGATCATCCAGACTGGTATTAGCACTCCCCTAGTAAGATTAACAATCCTTTAATAAGGATTAAAATAGATGGTGGGTGTTGCTGATGACATACACATCACCGAGGAAAAAGAGGAAAAAAGCCAAATGTTAAATTTGCAAGTAGTTTTATACAGATCTGGAGATTACAGTTACAGTTAGCTCCCCTAGAGGTGGTTGTAAGCTCAGCTAATAATCACAGAATAGTTTGGATTTACAGGAACCTTAACTGGTTCCAACCCCCCTGCCGTGGGCAGGGACACGTCCCCGCACACCAGGTTGCTCAAAGCCCCATCCAGCCTGGCCTTGAACACCTCCAGGGAGGAGGCTGCCACAGCATCTCTGGGAAACCTGTGCCAGTGTCTCACCACCCTCACAGTAAAGAACTTCTTACTAATGTCTAATCTAATTCCACCCTGCTCCACTTTAAAACCATTGCCCCTCGTCCTCTGGCTACATGTCCCTGTAAAAATTCCCTATCTTTCCTGTAGGCCCCCTTTAGGCACTGAAAGGCTGCTATAAGCTTTCCCAAAATCTTCACCAGAAGAGCCAAGTTTAGCCTCTTCAAAGATCTACTCAGTGGAATACTGTGGGTCAGAGCTCTAGGAGGTGGGGGTGTCCCTGAGAGCTGGTCACTATGCAAACACTACTTCCTCCAAGCTCAAGATGGGTACATCCCTATGAGTCAGAAATCAAGCAGAGGAGGCAGGGGACCTGCATGGGTGAGTAAGGCTGTTCTGGAAAAACTCAAATGGAAGAAAGAAATTTACAGAATGTGGAAAATAAGACTGGACACTTGGGAGGAATGTGGGAATGCTGTCAGAGAATGCAAGAACGCAACAAGGAGAGCTAAGGCCCACCTGTAATTAAATCTGGCAAGGGGTATCAAAGACAACAAGAAGGGGGTTTATTCAGCACATCGGAGAAAAAGGAAGACTAGGGAAAATGTGGGCCTGCTGATGAATGAGAGGGGCACCCTAGTGGTGGAAGACACAGAGAAGGTGGAGTTATTGAATGCCCTCGTTGCTTTGGTCTTCATTGCTAAAGCTAGTGCTCATGATCCTAGACCCTGGAGGTAAAAGGTCTGGCGAGAGGAAGACTTTCCCTTGCTAGAGGAGGCCCGGGTTAGAGACCACTTAGCCAAACTGGACATCCCTAAGTCCATGCACCCGTGTTGCCAAGAAGGCCTGTGGTATCCTGGGCTGCATTAGGAAGAGTGTGGCCAGCAGGTCAAGGGAAGTCATCCCTCCCCACTCTATTCCACCCTGGTGAGGCCACATTTTGAATACTGTGTCGAGTTTGGGGCTCCTCAGTTCAAGAGAGACAGGCACCTACTGGAGAGAGTCCAGTGGAGGGCCGCAAAGGTCCTGGGGGCCTGGAGCAGCACCTGTCTTAACAAGGAAAGGTTGAGAGCTGAGGCTGTTCAGCCTGGAGGAGAGAAGACTGAGAGGAGATCTTACCAATGTCTATAAATATTTAAAGGATGGGTGCAGGGAGAAATGAAGCCGGACTCTTCAGTAGTGCCCAGTGACAGGACAAGAGGCAACGGGCACAAGCTGGAACACATAAAGTTCCATCTAAACATGAGAAAAAACTTTACTGTGAGGGTGACAAAGCACTGGAATAGGCTGCCCAGGGAGGTTATGGAATCTCCATCTTTGGAGACATTCAAAACCCATCTGGATGCAATCCTGTGTGATGTGCTCTAGGTGTTTCTTCTTTAGCAGGGGGAGGTTGGACTAGATAATCTCTAAGGTCCCTTCCAACTTCAACCATTCTGTGATTGTGTGCTTCTGTGATTCTCTTCTCCAGGCTGAACAGCCCCAGCTGTCTCACAGGAGAGGTTCTCCAACCCCTGATCATCTCCATTACTCTTCTCTGGACCTGCTTGAGCATGTCTTTCTTATGCTGCAGGCCTTGGAACTGGAAACAGTCCTGCAGGTTGGGTCTCATGAGAGCAGAGGGGCAGAATCGCCTCCCTTGACCAGCTGGCCACGCTTCTTTGATGCATCCCAGCATGTGAGTGGCCTTCTGGCCTGTGAGCACATATTGCTGGCTCATATTCAGTTTTTCATCCACAAGTACCCCCAACTCCTTCTCTGCAGGGCTGCTCCTAACCCCCTTGTCCCCCAGCCTGTATTTGTGCTTAGGATTGCCCTGACCCAGGACCTGGCGCTTGGCCTTGTTGAACTTCATGAGGTTGGCATGGGCCCACCTCTCAAGCCTGTCGAGGTCCCTCTGGATGACATCTCTTCCCTCCACTGTGTTGACCACACCACCCAGTTTGGTGTCATTCGCAAATAAGGTGTCTGAAACATTACAGGCACTTCCATAGCTACAATGGTAAGAGTTTAGTAGTTACTTCACTGGACATCTGACTATGCAGATTGATGTTGCTCTACAGTTTGGGGTTTTTTTACATTTATTTTTTTTTTACATGTATGTTGTGCTTGTGGTCAATACCTTTGCAATATTAGAAGTGAAACATCAACAGTATTCAATCTTACCAATGTCTACCTATACTGAAATAAGCAAACTTAAAACAACTTAAAAGATCACCTTCCAAAGTGAACTAGAATTTAATTTCGTTGCAAAACAGGTTTTGATGAAGAAAACTGTAGTTCCACATGACCTTACAATGTAACAAATCTTCTAAAGAAGCATTATTAAGTCACATGCCTGACTCGCGTTTTCTGTATCAGATTTGCTCATTTTTAAATTGTTTTTTCACTATCAGCTCTACAAACACTAATCCTAAGTAAGGTCAAACACAAGTCTTCCTCCCATGTACAGCTTCATTAATAGGAATGGTAGCATGGCCCAGATTTTTTCTTTGGATCTATTAGTGGCCGTTCACATCAGGATTACACAGCTATAACCTACTGGAAAACAATTAATTTACATGACAAACATGACGTCAAGGATCTAGGTCACTCAATGTAAGCTCTGCGGGTGACATAGCAAAAAAATTACAAAATCTAAAATTAATTAGGAAACTAAAATTGACAGGCAGGGTTGCGTGTCTCCTGCCAGCTAATCTGTTGAGTAACAGTGCATTTTTTGTGTAATCATTTCCAGCATAGAATCTTGTTTGCAGAGGATGACTCAAGATGGTGGAAATGGTATTACTTTATTTTTGTTTCTATGTTTTTCACATTGATCAAAAAAGGGTCCTTGTTTCCCTGCAAGGCCCACAGAGTAAAGTAATTCTGGTTAATCCCCAGCTAGTCAGCATCTTTGAAGGATGGATGGTAACAATGCTCTTCTTTGTCGTGGTGACCATCTCTCTCCGTGTCTCATGGGAGTGTGAGAAGCAGCGCTGAAAAACTGCTCCTAGCTCTGCTTGCTTTAAAAATAGAGCCGCTGTAGTGACTCAGATGGGCTTGACCTGGGAATCTTGTAGAGCACAAGGGAAGAGAAAGAAAAAGCAAGAGGCAAGATGGAGCTCAAGGGCACAAGGAGGAGACAGCTGAAGGAAGGAGGAATAGAAAGCAGGTGTGTGGGGCTTATGGATGTGGCAGAGACAGAAGGTCAGAGGTGAGCTTAGAGACTGAGAGGGAGAAACAGCTAGAAGATGAAGGCTATACATATTCCAAGACAGATGAAAAAAAGAAAACCCCAAGAGAGAAGTAAATATAGAAAAAAACACATATTGGGGTTTGTTTGTCTTCTCTTTGTTTATGTCAGTCTTACTATTCTAATGAAGTCAGTACCTAAAGGAAGCAGGTATAATACCATTAGAATATGTTGGATTATTCCAACAGTGGAGAATTCCCTTTTTTGAGACATCTCCCATGACACGGGTTTTTTTAGAAATAGAAGTTTATGCAGCTACAGATCTCAGTAGTTTTACAAAAAAAGTAAAGTCTCGTTAAGGTACACTATTTAAATTCTCTGTGGGGCTCGAGTAAAAGTAAGAAAATCTCATTTAGAGGCCTCAAGGTTTTTGGTTGACAATATTAGAGATTACTTATGTCTCTTTAAATGTCATCATATATTAGTTCTGGGTTAGATCAGCATTTCAGAGAGCAGCCAGGTTCATCCTCACCCACAGAAAACAACATACAAAGAGCTGTAAAATAGGTAGAGAAGCCCAGGAAAGTATTTCAGTGTGTTTTGCAGATATGCTCTTTGGAGGAAGATACTGTGTAACTATGGTCAAAAAATGTCTTGATGAGCTTGAAAGCTCTTTTAATACTTCCTTGCTGCTTCAGTTGAGAAAGCTGAAAATAGTTGCTAAATTGGATAAATCCTCAAGCTTCTGTAGCCCAGTGCCATATCTTTAGAGATTGTTATACAGGCTGCTGGTCATACCTGTAGTTTAATCCATGCTTAGTTTATGTCACCTTGACCTGAATCCCACCTAGGAGGATAGAGGCCAAGTGGGGAATTAGCGTGGAAAGCACAAGCACTGTCCAGCCTCTGAGTCAGCAGAGCCTGAAAGCGAGCAAAGAGTTTCATCATCCTGTACAACTGCGACAGAGATACCTGTGACCAAGTAGTGTCCTATTTGTGGTAGACAGTTAAACCCTTGCACTGTTGTGTGTAGAACACTTGAGAAAAAATATAGTTTTGGCATTGCAAAATCAGAAGGTGGAATTGATTCTAAGTGCTGTGACAAGAGTCTACCCTGGTTAAACTCAGACAGGTTTTTACCACTGAGCTCAGTAGTGCTGGAATGTAATTTTTAGCACACAGGAGATCAGTAAAGGAAGAGGCAGTTTATGAAGCCATTACTCAAGCAAATGTGTTGAATGGGACTGCTGATCACACAGGCATTATGTTCTCTACTTTTCTCTTCAGCAGGTATGTAGAGTATTTCATGTTCATAAATAACCGATCTTCTGCATCCTTCCCCTTTAACCATGCATCTGAGGCTATGGGGAAAAAGACCAGTACCAGCTTACTAAAACGGTCTTCAACAGAAAAATACAGAGGGTATTTATTGGGCTACAAGGAGATTTCACAGTTATGTATACTACTCTCATATATTACAGGCTTCAGTTCTGTGCTTTGGTTTCCATTAGACTGATTCCGTTCTAGCCACACTAACTAAAGTTTTTTCCAAATTTACACAGACACAGACAGGTAGAACCAGACGCTCAACAAGTGAAGAGACCACAACTACACCAAATGCAGGCTCAATTCCTCAAGTTTCTGTCAAAGTGTGTCAATGCTTCTTTCAGCAGCTTAGCGCTGGCTGACTTCAAGCTTCTCCTCAGGCAGGGGAGTTCAGCCTCCCCGCTTTACTTCAGCCTGAACCTGCTAGGCTGCACATAAAAGGTGACACAGCATCGATCCGCTAGCAACTTCACAAAAACTCATGAATTCTCACCAAAGTCCACAGTCCAAACAGGAATTGAGGAGGATACAGTGTGGAAATTTCTTTCAATTATATCAACTCAGCGCTAGTTGCCATGGGAGGCAGAACTTGCCATTCAATCGCTGTACTCCCCCACAGTAGCACAGGTAGAGCAGCGGCACACGTACCTTTGGGAAGCGTTTGTCAGAGGTTAACCTGCACTGCTGGCAGTGTCCAAACAAGCTGGTTCAAACCAGTTTTCAGTGTCACAAAATGAGTTGCAGTGTAGTTGCAGGTGTATTCTTGGCACCTTCAGCTGGTTTCTGGCACATTCATACAACTTTGGTTCTCGGAGGTGTTGGGGGCACCAACACAAAGTATTTTCAGCATGCACTGATGGTGAGGGTTATTCATATCACCCAGTGATCGCTAATGCTGCATAGTGACCACTACTTGGCTATGAATGACACTTCTCTTTCTGTGCTAAGCTAACAGCACCCTTGTATTTTTCTCTCTGCCTTTCTATTTTTAGGTGCTAAAACAGTCACCAGCGTGTGTTATGTGCTTTTCAAAGCTACAGTCATGAACAACCGAGAGAAGTGATGATGAGTGAGATGCCTTTTTTTTTTTTACATCTAGTTTGCCAGTGTGTTAGCAGGGGTTATTCAGCCCATGCCAGAAGTGGGCAAAACTTATCAGCAGTTGGAGGGGAACCAGAGTTAGCCTTAATATACGCTGAGTTCCAGGCACCCACGTGAAACTTAGTACAAGACCTTGGAAACCCTGTAGGTGACATGGGAGCCGCTGCGTGCCATTTCCTTGAATAGGGGGAAATGGGAAGTACAGCATGATTGGAAATCAACAACACTGTTACCGTACTGCTTCTACTCTATTCTTGATAGAAAAATGTCATTCCAAATAGTTGCTGGTGCCAGCTGACAAGACCTACCTCTGGTGGAAAACTGTGAAAAATAAATGCAAATGTTTTGCTTTACATCAGCTATGTTAACTATTAGGTGTATCAGCATAACATTTTAGGCACATGTGATCAAGATTTCTGACTATAATGTAAAAATTCATCTGAGGTTTCTAATTCAGTTTTTCTAAAAAAAATTAAAACAAATCCAGAGTGAGTCCAACTGCTTAGCAAAATAGCATCATGTTTGCACAGCATGTTCACACATGCTCTGCAGAACAGCAATGCTGATACCTCAGTTTGATGTTTACTGTTTTGCCATGTCATAGCTGTAAATAAAATTCCAGTTACCAGTTTGGGTCAAAACTGCAGCAGAGCAGAATGCTCAGTTTCATCAGTATTTTAAAGCTGGGGCTTATGCTCAGTTGAATAACTTTGTTAGTGACAAAGAAAAACTGAGAGAGGTTTGAGTGATCAGACAGTAAGTTTCAGAAACAAGGTTCATCAAATAAATGTAAATATTTTTATTTTTAAAAAATGTTAATGGCACCTTAGAGGCAGTCATGACTACACAACAAAATATACAAAAATTACATTTTCATAGTTGCATCTTTCCACAGTGCTGCACAAAATGAGAATATTATGAGAAACATTGTAGATCACACACTGAGACAATTCAGTCAATAAAGCCAGACAACTCTTTTTGTACACTCTGACACTACTAGACCCAGGTTCCCTGGGTAAAAAGGAAAGGTGGCTTTGTGCAAAACTTTCCAACAACAGTACAACTTAATATACTAACCATATCGTAAAAAGATAGTTTGACTAGTCCTCATGCAGTCTTTATGTACAGCATCATCTCAGTTTGCTTCTTCAGGGAAAATAAGCAATTCCATTAACTAAAATTAATTTTTTTCTTAGCCTTTCACTGCTGTAATGTAAAATTGCCTGATTCTTTCTGCCAGATTCTACTCAGCATCAGAACATTCAAACTTTATCTGAAAACAAGCCTTTTATAATCTCTTGCATTTTAAAGGGGTGCAATATAATTAATTAAAGGCCACATCCTGGCATGATGGTAGATGAAAAGAACAGATAAATATTTGCTTGATTAAACAAGAGGAGAATAAATTTGCCTGACTGCTATTCCTAGATGGACTTCCAGAAGTAATTGAAGTGTTCAATTACATTAATCTGTGTATACCTTCTGTTGTACCATTGAATCCAGAAATAAAATGTCTTACCACAGTAGAAAGGGGTTTAGCTTCCAAAATTGGTTTCCATGCCATGTAAATGAACCACAAGCTTCTGATTTTTGTTTTCCCCATGAAGAATTTCTTTACTGCTTTTAATTCCAGAAAGCATTACCTGTGATTACTGACTTTTTATCAAATGTAGGCCTGAACTGATTCCTCTTTGAATAGCAGCATTCAACTTCAACTGTTGGAGCTTCTGTTATTCAGCAGATAATAATTAGCTCGTAAGCCTTATTATTACAAAACCAAAGCTTATGACCACACTGCATTTGTCTAGCCTCAGCTACTAGTCAGTGGATCATGTATCTTGCTTACAGCACATTGCCTTCACCTATTGAATTTCTGTTCCCCAGATAAGCAGTCATGATTTGTTCAAAGAAAACTGTGGGCTTTTAAATATCTTTCATGGAGTGTGGATATCAGATCTATACATGATGATCCTGCAGCAGAGGCACTGCATAACACAAGCATTTTGATATTAAACTAAAAGGCAGCCCGATTTGATAGAGCTTCTCAAAGAATTCAGAACAAGTAGATGTCATAGAAGTGCAGTAAAATGAGAAGTTGCACAAATGCATGTAACGTAAAGCAGAAAGGAGGAGGAATTTAAACTGGGTCTTACTCCAGGCTGTCAAAGACTAATTGGATGTTCCACAATAATGGAGTTATAGTTGAAGCTAGTGAAGGGATCCTCTGCACAAGTTTTGGAGGGAACCCAATTTAGGCCTGAATGCTGAAATGGGAGAGATCAGGAAGATTGTGCCAACTACATCTCCAGAAACTTTCAAGCAAAAAAGCCACCAAAAATACTAACAACTAACTGAAAGACTTTTCAGTTGTAGAACTACTATCAAAGTGAAGTGAAATAACTGACTACCAGGCAGCACCAAGCAGAAAAGACACCGTCTGGCAAGTTTTTGTTGAGTGGGAGTATTTTAGAGGCTCACGTTGAGCAAGTGTAAGGAGTATACTAAGAATGTCTAATGTGTTGTGTGAAAACATAAAAGCAAGTGATATCTTGACAGAAGATGGTTAGCTGATTGAGAAGCTGCACAAAGTTCTCAATAAGAGAGGTTTTACAACTGTTTGGAGTGGCCAAGGCACACTTTCATGGCAAGCAGAGCTCTGACCGCAGGCCAGATAGGTGCGTTCATGTAATCCCAGCTGAAGCAGTGGAAGCGATGCTGACACCAAAGTTAGTGACACAGACATCAGCCCTGGCCAGCCCAGCCACCAGCCTTCTCCTGGGCCTGGGCACAGACTCAGCTGGCTACCCTGTGCTACCACGTCCTGGTGCTGTTTGTGTCTGTTCCCTGAGCAGGCAAGAACCTTTCTAGGCTGAAACTGCCCCATCATTCTGCAGGTATGGGTGCTTACAGGGCGGTTCTAGGGTCAGCCAATGATTCAGTGCAGCAGGAAGGAAAGAGTCTCACCTCCCTTTTTGGCCCTGCTTCACACTCATGAGACCTCCCCATCAGCCCTTTAAGTTTCTAGATGTGGAGAACTATCCACCACTTTCACTAGGTTTTACTTCCAGCCTAGTGAGCTAACATGGCGTACAGAAGACTGCAACACACACTAGTAACAGCAGAAGGTAAGAAACAGGAGGATGAAGGCAGGAAGGAGGATCTCCCTCCCCTTTGGGTGGCCTTCAGCTTCCCACTACAGCCTTACACTGTGCAAAACTACAGCAGTTTCACCCAAAAGCAGGTTTTTGCCCTCCACATCTCAATTTCTTGGCATGTGTCACACACTCCAGTGATTTAAATCCAGCAGGGAAAATAACCTAGAAGTGCTATGCCCATTTACCAGTTCAGGTTGTTTCAATTTGCATGAGTAACATTATGCAGCCTTTACAGCTTTTTCTGTGTCCTCTGCCAGATATAAAGCCAATAAGGAAAAGCAAGACCCTTCTGTTTCCAATTTGGACCCAGTCAGATTTTATCAAGACAGCAAGCAATCTTTCACAGACCCATTGATTTTATGTTCTACCTTCATTTGACGCTGAGGTCATCTTCCAGGATTGTAATAGGATGCCCTTGGAGCAGAAGCCTTCACGTCCCCAGGACTTACCATACCAACTTCTTTTGTTGTAACAAAAATGAGTAAGCTTTTTCTTGCTTTACCTCAAGACTGACATTATATTTTTAACTACATACACTAGCATTGGAAGGATTTTCCCTTTAAACATATAACCACAGAATAGGCAAAGGATTTTTTCTTACGTAAAAATTAACATGTAGTATTCCTTTCTTGTACTTGTACACTTCTGAACCCATTTAACAAAATACTAGACAAATTCTCAAGTGGCCAAACCAGAAGGTGGCTGTGCAAATGGAATCAAAGAACAGAGATTAGAATAAAGATGGTAAAACACCAGGAAGAGTCACAGCTTTCTAAGGGCCAGTGCCAGGACGATTGTCTTTTTGTAATGGATATATAATCTTGTGGCCTGTGGAAACAATTGGAGAGGGGTGGAAAGACATAGGGCTGATAAGCAAAGTGGGTGGTGGAATTTAGGAAAAGACTTCGGAAAGGAAAGAACTCTGAATAGCACACTCATTGGCTAAAGACATGGAAAGTACAGACTATAAAAAAGACATTACAAGCCTTTTCAAAAACAAAGATAGTAACAATTATACAAAAGCAGTGGAAAAGACCAAGAGCATCTCAGGACACACTGAAAGGACAACACAGAAACAAGCCAAGGGAAACCTTTTCTTGTGATGTAAAGGCCAGGAAAGAGCTACTTCTTGTTTCCTTATCTTTTTAACATTGTGCAAGGGACCTTCCTGTGAAGATAAGTTTATGAGCTGCATCAGTAGAAGCATTTGCCTCAGTTTATGAGCTGTCCATAAAAGGAGACAAACTATGGACACTTGAAAGGAGGGGGTGGACGCTTGTTGCAATGCACACGTACAGTGCTAAAATGGGTTAAGAGACATGAGGAGAAGGTCCCTCTGAGCCAAACAGCAGCAGGAGCACATGCAGCAATTAAGACAGAAGTTTTTTTACGTAACACAGCATCTCCTTCCTTCTTCAGGGGATACCAGGAACAAGGATAAGGCCAAAGAGGGGAAAAAAAAAAAGAAATTAAGGGAGAGAAGAATGTATCTGTATAATGATTCTTCCTGACACAGCCACGTATAAACCAACTGGTCAGTCTGGGCTTTATAAAGTCATTTCCCTCTCAACAGGGCTTTTGCTTTCCACTCCACCTTCCTCTGTAGATGAGGCAGGGCTGGGTTAGGATAACATGGGTGTGCCTGATCTGATCCATTTCCGGTGCCTGCGCGCCAGCACAATCCTTCCTGATTTTTCTGTTCAAAGATGTAGCACATATAAAGAATTCTTGAATTATTTTTCAAGTATTTTAATTTAATTTTCTAAATGCTGAGTCATACAATTATTTATGCTGTCCTTCCTTCAGTCCCTGAAAGCCACAAAAAGTAACTGTATTCACTGTTAATCCAATCATGGTAAAATGTCAAAGTTCTTCCCTTGCCTCCCCTCCCCCACGCCCTTTCCTCAGAATAAGATCTTCTGAATTTCTACACCAACTATTGCACTTGATCAAAAAACCAAATACATGCATCGAGTAATCCCCTTCCCCCCTCCTGCAAATCCAGCATAACAAATACTGCAACTGAAATTTGTCATGACAATTATTTTCAAAGTAAGTAACACTGAATATCAAATAACTGAAAACTGTCTTTTCATTTAATGGAGAGCGAAGAATTCTGGTTAAGGTGGTTTGTTTTCTTGTTTTCTTTTTTTTTTTTTTTAATAAAGATCATGGCTGAAAGCCAAGCAGATTTGGGGGATTTTTTTTTTGTGTTTTTTTTCTGCAGTTCTGAAATCAGGCAAATTAAATTCCAGTAAGAAAACAAAACCAACCCTGTCTCCTAATAGTGGTACTGTATGATAATACATTATTTTCAGGAATGTTTGTCAAGAGAGTCTGCACCGTGTTTGCATATTTACAGAGGTTTAACTTCCTGCACCCTTAAGTAGGCGTTCCCTCATGCTTCTTCCACATTCCTTAATCTGACACAAGGAAGAAATCCACTGGACCCAGAGTCCCACCACCTATCTGCTCTGCATTCAGTTATAGCACCCCAACAAGTCAGTGCTAACAACGGGTAACCTGAGTGCTGCCTTTCTGTGTAGTTGTTCCCCTTGCAGGTTGCAGGGCTTGGAGGAAGGGAGTGCTTTGGTCTGCATGACAACCTACCCAGTTACTTGCTGCTTTACATCTTTAAAAAGTGGCCTGGAGATCTTGTCATTTAACTTGGCTCTGCTTTGGAAGCCTTATGCCACATTTATGTGTTTCCCGAATGCAATAAGGAACAGTGCCAGCATAGAACAACTGCAAACTGTGGCAAATCATCACTGGTCTAATTCACAAACAATAAACTCTCTGTGCAAAAGGTTACTAGCAGAAGCATCAAGTTTTGCTGGAAAACTAGGAACCCCATATACAGATACCCATTAATTTAGAATCAAGAAGTATAATTCATATGACTGTATAATTTGGCTTATCATTCTAGTTTGATTCAGAGAGAAAAACAGTCCAACATTGGTGATGCACATTGTAGTACACTCCCTCCTGATCGCATATGACTGTATAATTTGGCTTATCATTCTAGTTTGATTCTGAGAGAAAAATAGTCCAACACTGGTGATGCACATTATAGTACACTCCCTCCTGATCATATTCTTTGCCCCTAGTCTAATAAAAAGCAGATCTGACACTTGCAGTTGCTTGGATCCCTCCCAGAGCATCTTACCACTTTTTATATTGGGTGTGGGTTTGTAAAGTGGAATATAATTTGGCTTATCATTCTAGTTTGATTCTGAGAGAAAAATAGTCCAACACTGGTGATGCACATTATAGTACACTCCCTCCTGATCATATTCTTTGCCCCTAGTCTAATAAAAAGCAGATCTGACACTTGCAGTTGCTTGGATCCCTCCCAGAGCATCTTACCACTTTTTATATTGGGTGTGGGTTTGTAAAGTGGAAAACCCATTGGATTAAGGCAGAAGACTGACATGAGCGAGCAGTTCATCACCAACATGGCCAATTAGACACAATCGGATAGAACTAACAACAAATATGCATCTATGTATTTACACCTTCAACTCCAAGAGTCTTTGTAGCCTTCTCCATCCAGCCTGCACATTTAAACTGACCAAAAAAAACCTCTTGTATACACACAGCACTTAAAAAACATGGAGGGGGAAAAAAAAAAAAAAAAAAAAAAAAAGAGGCAGGCAGACCAGCAGCTTCATCTTGGTATAATCATCCTTTCTATGGCACAAATGATATGATCCCAGTTTTTACAAAATATTGCCAGCAGTGTCACTGCAAAAAAAGTGCAGATGATATGAAAACGGCTCTTCATCATAGGAGCAATGAACTTTGCAATAGTAGAAACACACACTAAGATGACAGTCATGAAGGCCAGGATAACATTTATACATTTCCCCAGGAGCACTTTGGCATTAACTGTTTCGGACTGCTGCGCTTGCTGTTCTTGCTGATGGAGCTCCAGCTTTGAAACCCGGGTCTGGCATGATTCCAAGGCTTCCTGGAAACAGAAAATATGAATTAGGGCAGCTTTATTTCCATACACCACTTTTCCCGCTTTAGCTGCAGAGCCATCCATCAGCTAGATTAGAAGTGTAATTTATTAGACTCCTAAAATTTGAATGAACCACCAACTTCCTGAAAAATAAATGCACATATATATCTGCATGTCTGTATCACTGCCTGCTCAGGCATAATCAAGTCTGACAACACTGCCCAAACTGTAGATTTTTTATATTTTTGATGCTTGAGAAAAAGTATCATAACTCTAATGTTCATGACAGATAATGTTTCTTGCATATACTGATGAGATAAAGCACTGGGAAAGCTGTTGCCATGGCAACTTTTACTGCACTAAAACAGCACCAAAGTTAGTTTCTTTGTATATGCTATAGAAAACATTAGGGCAGTACAGTCTTGCTGTGATACCAATTAAACCTGCTTTGCAACATGTAGGATTCAGTTTACGCCACCTCTCTGCTCCACATTACTTTTTCTCTCAAAGCCACGCATGGTACAGTGCTGGGCCGCAGTGCTCAGTAAGAGATTGCCTCCTCCCTCTGTCAGCGTGAAGGCTCGTTAATTCATGCTCCAAGTGGGCAGCGCGCAGCGGAGGAGTCTGTGGCGATGCTTTTATGGAATTCTCTCTCACATGTCATATATTCCACTTCACATTCACTCTAAACAAAGCAGACCTTTGGCTTCTGCTAGAGGATGGACTAAAAATGGTCTTTGAATAAGATGGGTCTTAAGTCACTAACTTAAGCCCTCTCAAAGTGAAACACGGAAAAACTTCCAACTGCTTCACTTACTTGTTGAAGTGCTATCTTTTGCTAGAGTTGGGATTTGGGCACCACTACGTAACATGATGCAAGGTTATAATTTAATGAGATCAACCTGACATAACCTTTTACCACTGTGTAAAAGGGAAAAATCATGCTCCAGCATCCTTGCTTCCATCCCTGCTCTAAAATGCCAAACATTTTCCTTGCACTGGCAGAGGTGTTCACCTGATCACACAGTAAGCTGATTCAACCCAATCCTCTGTCTAAAAACAAGCAAACAAAACCACCCACACAGAGCTATTAGGATTTTTTTGCTGGGTCAGTTCTCCGCTGTTTCGGCAAGTTGAACTGGCACGTGACCAGCCAGGCACCAAAGTCAGCGCAAAGCACCTAGCACAGCAGGCAAGACTGCTGCTTTTTGCTGTTCTGGGAATTAGCAACAAAGACAGTTCTTAATGGGTGGCACTAAGTCCCTCAGGGTTCACACTCAGTCCCCACTACACAGTACTGAGCTTTCCTGGTCCTTCTGCCACTCTGACCGCAAGTTATTCTCAAATCACTTCGTGCTGCTTTAGGGAAAGCCCAGCTATAAAGTCTGATACCTGCAGGAAGTGTTTTAAAAACAACCTGCCTATCCCTGAGGGACAGAGCACTCTGAAGTTAGGCTGTTACTTAAAATATCCACAACTTAAACACTTTTACTCTATGTTAGCTTATTTGCCAATCCCCCAAAGAGACAGGTTTAAACAAGCCCAACTGTACAGAGATAAAAGAAATGAGGCTGTGTCAATACAGCACTTCAAATAGTTTTAGAAGTCTCTGAAACCCCCCCAGGGTTCTACTAATGAGGTGGCAAACATTTCACATCCTTTCTGCTGTAGAACTTGGGTCTTATTCAGTTTTTATATCCTCAAGATGCCTTCACAGAAAGGAGTCCCTGCATGAGAGACCTCTCTTCTGTAAACCTACAGAAGAACCTATAATATGCTTAGACCCAGCACCATCCTTTTCCCACTGTTCCCAGGGGGTTCCTGACTCTCACATCAGTCAGGAAACAGGGCAAATATCCTGCTCTCTGGGGTCTCCACAGATAGAAACGCAAGCACAGCGTTGTAGAGCACAGGTGGGTTTTTTTACCATCTGAGCCAACACGAAGACAGCCTTTGAGTGTTCCTCAGATGTTAGTGAACTTAAACCCAAGGTAAAGGAAAACAATGTTTTCACCATTTTTCACCATTTGCTCAGACTTTGGGTAGAAACATGCATTATATTAATGCTCATATTGTATATAAATATTCAAGTATGTAACTACATGCTGTCAGGACAAACTTACAGACACTAACACTGGCTTTTGATTATGGCAGACATCACTACAACTGATCACTGAAGGGAACACACCTATAGCTTTGATTATAGGGGCCGCTGCAACCACAGATTACAACTCTTGAATTATAACTGGCAAATCCACAAGTCTATCAATTAGATTTCTTACATCTCACCTTTATAATAAACCTTGCCAGCGATACGACTACATATTGGAGACAGTCTGAAGAAGAGGTTTGTGTTAGGACACCTTCAAAAGTGGCATTTTATACAATAGAAGGAGACCCTGGTGCAAGAAATTAAAACAGGCCATTGTTCATCCATGAATCTGCGTAGGCTACATCATCAATTCCAGCAGATAAAATTCTGAGTTCATTGAAACAGAGACTGTCACCGATGTAAACAAGTTCCTGTTTTAACCATAAAACAGATAAAACATGGACTTAAATCTTTCCCCAGATTCCCTATATACAAAGATGCAGAAAGATGTAAATGTTTTATAGTACAAGACTTCTACAAAATGTTGGACTTTTATAAGACGGAAAAATAAAAAAGTACCTGAACATCTCGTGACCGTTCATATGCTTGATATGCCACTTTCTCCTCAATGCTGGCAAGCTCTTGTTTCAAGTTTGCTGTCTCATGTTGATGAAGATCAGTGAGGTCATTTAACTGGTCTTCCAATCTTTCATATCTTATTAAGAAAAAAGGTCTAAATTTAGTGCCTTCCATTCAAGTAATGCTAAATCATAAAAAACAATTAGATGTTTTAAAAGCTAATTTCTCAGTGTACTATGGATTCATCTGACTGGCATTACAGAGCACATATAGAGAAATCAGTAAAAACTTTGGAACACTCTCCATAAGCGTTTATTCAGCAAACTGAAAGACTTTTGAATGTTTCTTGCTGGCAGTGAGCATTAAAAAGCAAATATTTGTACATCATTGGCAAATTATAAGAACTATAAACATGCCTAAGGGTATCCAACTCACATTTTTCCATTTCTCACTTTTCAATTAGACAAGAAGATATGGTTTCTAAGTAAGCTTGAGCCAGTTAACAGCTCGCCAGTAGTGAAAGGAAAAATGTGCTCCCTGGATCTCCTCTCAAACACAACTGCAAGGTTCTCCCATTCATGTACAGCCTGTACTGGCATGTCTCTGCACGGTAAACCAGTTAAACTAAACCATCAGGAAACTAGAAATTGTTTTTGGCAAATTTGTAACTTGATTTAACACAGGCAAAACCAAGCAAACACTGCAGCTGGCACAAAAATGATGGAGGCAAAATTGTCTAGCTGTGCAAGGGAGGTGGTGGGAGGCTTGAGATCGTAATGGCAGTGAGGTGCTAGTAACAGCTACTCTGCCTTCTGAAACCAAGTCCTGAGTTCAGTGGGCCATTTGCTTTGTTCTTTCCTCCCTCATGTGACCCAATACCCAGCCTTCCCTTTGTATTTCAAGAGCCGTAAACAAGGAAAACATTAAATAGCGCATTTCATACTGAGTTTTTGCCCATCAGTGCAGTAAAGACTTCAAGAATCAACGCTTACTTTAAGAAGGGATAGGAAAAACGGGACATAGTTACAGCAGCTGCAAGCTCTCTGTAGAACATACCTCACTTCGCACGGTGAATCACAAAGGAATTGTCAGTAACACATGCAAGAGGAAGCTCTGCTGCAGCACTTAAAATTACATTTCACAGCCCTGTGTTACACCAGGGCACAAAGTGACATTGTATCCACAAGATAGCAAGGTGTCCACAAAGCATTTGGACAAGGTGCTCGGGACTAAAGGGTATACTTCTCAGCTCTAAGTCCGCTCTGCTACACTGTAGACTAATCAGCATTTTGAATTCGCAACACATCAGAATCCTTCCACCAGTTACAAAACAATTGGCATTCCTATAAGCAGTATTCACATAATACATGCCAGATGAGAGAATTTTCTGACAAGCTGTTGACTATCGCATCATTTGATAGGAAATATTAACAGTCTACATGTATTTTCAGTTATTGGAAGGAGTGGAACATTTTGGTACTAGATATTGATTGGAATTATTTTTTTCTCTTGCTTCTGAAATATCACACACACAAGCACAAACTCACTTACACTTTCCAAATAGCTTCTATACCTGTTCAAAAGTCATTTCAAGAGAACAGTTTAAAAAGAAATAAAAAATACCTATATCTTTCCTCTTGTAACATCTGAGAAATAAAGCCATAGTCTCTTTTAAATTGTGTTTTTAAATTCTCAATATCATCAGCTAACTGGGACTGTGTCTCCTTGATTTCCCTTAGTTCCTCCAAAATCATGGAAAGCTTTCCTTGGCTGTCCAGGTTACTTGCCACAGCAGGACCAAAGGAAGTGTTCCCATTACTATCTGCTGAGCCAGAGGTCCCGCTTGAGCATTCATCATCACTAACGTATTTTGGTTTGGCAACAATGGTGGCACTGCCCCCATACGTTCTAGAACTCGTTTCTGGCCGAAACTCATCCAAGGTATTTTTGAGATGAGCAATGTTGTCTGCGCTACCAAATTTGTTTCGGATCAGGTTTGCAAACTCTCTAGACTTGCTGAAAACAAAGACAGGTGGTGTCAAAGATACACCTGGCACACCCGACTTGCTGCTCTCTGTTCCATGCCCAGAGGTACGAGGCTTTCCATGATGAATATCTTTCAAGTTATCTTTGGAAGTATCCTTAGCAGCTTTGGAAGATCCGTTTTCAATATCCTTGAGCTTTTTGTGATACTGTTCCAGTTTCTTCTGCAGCTGGGCAATGGAGTGGGCAGATTTCTGGTTCTTTTTTTCAAAGACTTGTTTAATGCGCCCAGCCTGTTGCTTGTCGGCACTGTTTACCAGTTTCAAATATTCAGCTACATTTCCATCTCGAGCTGTTTGTTCAACTTTGATTTGTTCCGTAACCCTGAGGATTTTCTGTTTCAAACTATCTGCACTGAGTTTGACTTTATGAAACTCTAGGACTCCATCTGGTACATCAAAATTCAGGTTGGTGTCAGAGCCTCCACGGCGAATGTTAAGTGGTAAACTCAGAGTATTCATATCATGTCTTTCCACCTGTCAGAAAAAAAAAAAACAACAGATAAATGGAATTTGTATTTTACTTTTTTAACTCAAATTTTTCCACGGCGAATGTTAAGTGGTAAACTCAGAGTATTCATATCATGTCTTTCCACCTGTCAGAAAAAAAAACCAAACAGATAAATGGAATTTGCATTTTACTTTTTTAAATCAAATTTTCAGCTTCTTTTTCCACATGTAGCTATAACAGCTACACAAAATAAAGTAGCTTAGAGTAGGAAAATAGAATGTATTTTTCTTTGAAATTAAGAAGCATTTTTCTTGACTTCCCTGGTTGATAAACAACCCAAGAAACTGACTGTCTCTATTAAAAAGGTAGCAAGATGAATTAGAGTGAAAATTATTTAAGTATATATTTTTTCAGAATAATTTAGTTATTTACAAAATCTGAAAAATACCTAGTTAGAAAAGGTTCCTAAATATATTGTTTATTATTAAAACTTTCAAAGAGATCATGACTGATACCACTTATTCTTTCTCTTAGAAATAGTCAAACACCAATAGAGATGTAAACAGATTTTCTCTTTACAGCAGTATTATACTGTTCAGTATATTTCACCAGGTTAAAGTCCTTTTTTGAAACATGCTCCTCCCACTCAAATTTATCCCACAATACAAAGGTTTTGCACAACTAGCTGATAGTTTTTGGAAGTTTACTGCATGTTTCAGTAAGAAGTAGCAACTAGTTTTTAGCACAGAGTGCATAAGAAAGAACTTGCCCGCATTTGAGTTCTCTTGCTTGATGACGACACTCAACAACTTGAATTGCTGTGGCCAAGTCTGTTTTAATAGCAAATTCATTGAGTGGGATTTACAGAAAGAAACTCAGGGGAGAAAACTGCATTCTCTCAAATATAGGATCCATACTTTAAAAATGCTCTCAGGAAGCATAACAAAGCAAAAATTTAAAATCAGGCAACTTGGTCACAACATGAGTGCAACAGATCATTCATCTTTCTCAACAGAAAGGCAAGATAGTCTGTTATAAAACATAAAAAGTATTTCCTCGAATAAAGTCAAAGCCATGGGGGAGTCATGAGACAAGAAGGATCTAACTAAAATAGCTTCATCCCTATTACCATTGTGCGCCAGCCTCTGTGACAAAGAATGTACCTATCATGAACGCTACCACAGTGACATATCTATAGATGCTGCTTAACAGACACTCTAGCCATGGCAGATTTTCAGAGCTTTAACACCAGAGGGAACTAATACAATTGCTCAGGCAAGACTATTGCAGAGATAAGGCAGAAGCTGCACTCAAGTGTCTTTTAAAGATGCCTTTATTAAATGCTTTAACTACTCTTTGCTTCAGAATGCCTGAGATACTATGTTAAACTTTTGATTTCCAGCTACAGTGTTAATTACTGTCTATAATAGAGAAGATCTTAAGTACACATACAAGTCAAGTGATCATGATTGAATCTTTCTCTTGATTAAAAAAAAAACCAATATAAAAAAAACCCAAAACAAACCCCATCATTAACCATTGCTGTAAGGTTTGTTATCCCAGGCTTGTAGAGTTTTGGCGGCCCTCCTGGAAATTCTCTGTAGCATTCCTGTATTGCCCTTACAATACAGGCTCAGGAATCAGACGTGGTGTCCTACTGCTAATGACACGTGTCGTGCATAGATTGATCAGGAGAACTATTCTCATGCTGTGTCTGTCATGACAGGTTACAAACACAAAGGGGGTAATATGCCATGAAATGGGATCTGTACCTGGCCATTTCAGAGACAAGATCATCTCTACTCTCACTTTACATTCCTATCCTTATATTACTGAGGACTGCACTACCTTTTTTTTTTCATCCTTTTTCTTTTGCTACTGCACTGCTCAGAGTGAAAGGCAGGTAACATAAAAGTTCGCATTCACCAATCCCTAAGAAAAACCAGACACTTGAAAAACGCAAACTGAAGAGTCATGGCAGTGACAGTTTCTTCTGGAGAAATTGCTTAATGGTGATCTTTAAGATGGGGGCTCTATTCCAAGGATTAAACCAGTGTTGTAGTCTAATAGCTCTGCATTTTACCAGCTTGTTAAAAATAATTGATACGGAGCTATATGCTGAATTATTAAAAGGAAGTAGGTATGTATTTATAAATATATAAAAATTTATGTTATTTAATATCATCAGTTCTATGTGCTTCACAGAAAATCTACTTTATTGATGAGCTCTCATATTAGAATTTGCATAGATTTGACACACATGGATGACATCCTACATTCAGGGTGATGCCAAATCTAAAGTGTGACAAAAATCACAAGTGTCAAAGATTTATATTTCTTAACTGAACAAGTTTTAGAAATACAAATAATAGGAAAAAAACCCAAACACCTTTAGAGATCACTTTTAAAACTGGTAACTTTCACAATACTGTTGTGGCAGCTAAAATATGCACTTAATGCAAGCAAAACTAGTTTGACACAGGATACTTGTATCTTTCCAAAAGCTCAAACAGCAAAGGAAAGCAATTAAGACAAATAGCTGAAAAGCTTAGATACTAGATCTGTACCCCATATTGCAAATATTTCTTTAAATGAATTTGCTGTGTCTGGACACATTCAGTAAAGAGAAAAAACTCAGTCTAAAAGAATAGTTTCCTGAAACAACGTAAGACCTTTTTGAATAAGCTTTGGCACAAAACTATACCATAATAAATCACCAAACTGCATATACACACAAGACAGATCCATCACTGATGTCACTCAGGACAAACTGTACATACTTCCAAGAATGGGTGGGTCTATCTCTAACCTTTACACAGCATTAAGTGTTTACTTCCTTAGTACAAAATAGTCTAAAAATATATTGTAATAATTGGATACAAGCCCAAACCAATCCCTTCTCCCTTATGTCCTCTCTCTCAGCGGAGTCTCTAGCAGTCAGTAAGATCTATCATCATCACGAACCCTGTGCCTTCCTGGAATTTCAAGGTAACAACAGCAATAGAGATAAAAAGAACAATAGTGTCAAAGGAATACATCTGCTGAAAGCTGCATTGCTTTTGGAGTTGAGGAAACCAGTTACCATGTGGCAAATCTAGTTCTGAAATGAGTAAACCCAATCACAGGGTCAGTTCAAATACAGTGAAGTTTTGAAAAGAATTGTTTCTAAATTCCCCAAACGCTGCTAGTAGTAGGGTTTTTTTAGGTTACTGGAATGAGAGCTCACCAAGGGTACAAAAGAGTCACATCCAACACATTCCTCTCTCTGACCGTATTTGGTCAAAAATGGCAAGTGTCCTCTTTCCATCATCCTGAAAGGCTGGGTCATGCAACAGAAGCTCTTGAAATCTTCTGTTGATGTAATACAGTTTTTCATTGCTTTCGGTTGTTTGGTGTTTTTTTTTTGGTGGGTGGGGTCATGGGTGGGTTTTTTGTTGGTTGTTTTTGTTGGGAGTTTGTTTTGTGTTTTGTTTGTTGTTGTTTGGGTTTTTGTTCTTTTACTTAGTGGGGTTTTTCTAAAATCAGAAGCAAGCAGACACTGGAGGACTCAAGCATCTCTAGACAAGTGGCCTATCACCTGTATTCTGCCTTGATAAGGTAGAATCAAATTCGGCAAGGGTCAGTTTGTGATCGCTTTACAGCTCAACACTAATCCTACGGAAGACTGTCAGTAGGAGTCCAAGATGCTCTCTCATCCCCACAGGGACCGGTGCACCCTCCTGTCACGTGGGCTTAAATCCTCTCTCCCACACAGGAGACTGAATGCACATCCCCCTCAAACCATGCAAGTGCTCTTCCACTAGGTTACAGGAAGAGATGATGAAGGCCATCCATGCTGTTCTTTCTACTTAGGTTGACAGCACCTAGGGCACCAAGCTGTTAATAACAAAGAAGTTGTTGAGAGATTGATTTGTAAGATTTCAGTTGTGGTTGCCAAGAGAAAAAATAAAATAATGCACACACAGTAGTGGCCCCAATAGCCAAAATGGGACCAGTCATATTTCTGGAAGTGAGAAGCACTGAAAGAAAAAAAGAATGGAACCATCATACACCTCTCCTATTACAATAACAATTATTAGGGAGCGGGGGATTAGCGATAGAGGTGAGGAAAGAGTCCTGAGACAAGAAGTAACACAAGGAAGATAAAGCACTAGCCCAGAGCCTACGGAAATACAGGAGACATGCCCAGGACCTGGCTTTTTGGTAAAACACAAAAAAACCAATTTGCACATGGTTACTGGGATAGCCATAGCTGCTGTTAGCTTGAAAGAAGAAATAAGGGGCTTGGGGAGACCACTGCATTTTTTTTTTTTGAGCAGTGTGCATACACACTTTGCTGTTACCCAGTTGAGAACTAATTGTAACGGTTGTGCTGCTCAAAGACTAGCTTTTAAGAATAGTGATTTATGAGTGCAGCAGTTCAGACTCCCTGCCTGCAACAGAGGCAAACACCACAGATGACTAGACAGGCACTTCTCAAAGGCCAGACAACCTCCTTCTACCTCAACCTCCCTTCTTCCAAGGAGCCAAACAGATTCCCAGCTGCATGGCCAGGTGGTTTATACAGTCCATCCCAAGCCCAGAGCTTTGAAAGGGATAGCAGAATTTTTTTGCTTCTGTTAGTGAGGCAACCCAAAGGGCCTCAATACCAGTCATAGATGTACAAACTAAACAAAAGCTTATGATAATTGAAGTTTATCTTGCCAGGCTTATAGAGGGGTATGTGATTAGGGCTTAGAAAAAGAATGCTGTAAGAAACATACAAGATTGGATTAAGGCAGCTTTAAAGCTTTTAGAGTTTGCCAACAAAAATAATCAGGAGTAATTCTTTTTGTCAAGAAGTATAGATATACCAGAAGCACAGGAGTTCCAACGGGTAAGACAGCATGAGAGGAAGCTTTGTTACTTTTTCAGTATATTTCAAAGCAGAATGTGTTTGGGGAAAGAATTTTACCATCTCTCTCAAATTCAGTGCTCCTTTTAAAATCCACAGAAGAGTCCTTCACTGAAGGCTTAAGACATCATAAAAGATTTAAAGTTATATAAAGTCAGCCTCTAAACTTGCTGTCCAGTATGTTACAGGAAAATACCTTCTGATCAAAAAGGTACTTAGATAGTAATATCTAGAAATACCCATACTCAGAACATCGTACTAATAATCACACAGAGGGTTGAGAATATAGGCATGGAGGGAGACAGCAAACCCTGCTTCTACTTTTAACAGGAAATCAGAGATGCAGGGTGATTTGTCTTGAGATCACCTGGCAAATGCTGACGTAGTCAAACAAAACGAGGTGATTCTTTTACCATCAACAGTTCCTCTATCACCTATCAAAAAGATTAATATTAAAGCTGTAAGGCACCTCGCTAACACACATTAGGGTTTTATTCCAGGTGATAGTCAAAGATAAGCCCAGATATCCTTTGGCAGGTATCTCTCCTATGAAGAGAACTGGGGCTGTTTAGTCTTGAAAAAGAGACAGCTGAGAGGGGACCTTATTAACGTATATAAATATCTGAGGGGTGGGGGTCAAGGGGAAGGTGAAAGTCTCTTCACAGTGGTGCCCAGTAATAGAACAAGCTAAAATGGTTGTAAGTTAGAAGACAGGGAGTTCTGCCTCAACATGAGGAGAAATTTTTTTACTGTGAGGGTGACAGAGCACTGGCACAGGCTGCCCAGAGAGGTTGTGGAGTCTCCTTCTCTGGAAACTTTGAAAACCCGCCTGGATGCGTTCCTGTGTGGCTGCCCTAGGGGATCCTGCTCTGGCAGGAGGGTTGGACTAGATGATCTCTAGAGGTCCCTTCCAACCTCAAACATTCTGTGATTCTATGATCTGCACGCAAAGGGTGGCCACCTCAAGAGTAAGGAAAAATAGAGAAGCAGATCAGCCAATAGAGCTTGGATACTTTTGAAAATTTTTCCCATCATGCCAACATGATTTTGGCAATTATAAAAATTCAGGTTTTAACCTAGGCAATTTAGGCAAGATCTCGGATAGAGACTAAGAAACTATGCGTACTAGACAAGACCTCAGACATAGAACCTGGGTCAGTTTGATCACCTATCTTTCGCTTAATTTTCATTCTTTTTATTAGCACCGCAGAGTTGAGACTCTTAAGTGCAGGCATGCCAAGAAAGTAAATGTGCTTGTAATTTTAATTTAAGCAAAAAAAAAAAAAGTTTTAAACGCTTTAAAACAAACTGTGTAAGAAAGCAATTAAAAAGAAAGCACATACTCACAAGTTCTAGAGTTACTAGAAAGACAGCTTTTACTCTCTTGGTCTACATTAGGCAACGTCGAATGGCCATGTATAACCTGTGACCCAAACAGCCAAGTTCACACCAATGTTGTTCTCCCTCAAATCCTACAGACGTGATCAGTTCAAACTAGGAGTATCCCAGGAATAACTTTTTATCTAATTGCTAATTAAAGGACTGAACTAAGGCCAAATTAGCTAGGTCATTGCTTGTGCATAAATAAGTCTTTAGATATGGTACTATTTCAGATTAAACCAACAATGGAAGAAGAGAACAATGAGGGGAAGAGGCAGTTTTCTGCTTCATTGCTAACATCAGCTCCTTCAAAAACCACCACTAAAAAGGCTCCCAAGTCATAACTCGCACTTGGACCTGTTCCAGGTTGTTTCACAGCATAAAATTGTCATGAGCAAACCAGTTCCAATACAAAAAACACCTACTTGTGACCTAGACACTGCAAACTTCAACAGGCCTTTAAAAAAGCAGGCAAGCAAGCTACTTTCCATTTACTGTTCAGCTGTCATGTAATAAAATAAAAATAAAATTAAAATAAATCACTGTCCTGGATAAGGAAAACAATACAGTGATGAATTAATTCTCAGATTTACTACGCTTAAAGTTTCTTAAGTGGGCACGGTTAACTATTTTGCTTCAGATCAGTTCCACTCTTATTTAAGAGTCATTAATTAAGGAGAAGTCATTAAAGTACTCTCACCTAACTTCTTAAAATAAACGTCACTTTTATGTGTATGTTCCTCCGTCTCAGGTTTTCATGGCAATTGAAGGAAATACTTGGGAGCCCCAGGTGCTACATAGGTGGTTCCATCGAGAAGCGCTTCTGAGAAGTCTGTGCTCCTATTGCCACTCAAGGAGAGTGCCTTTCATCTGAAACAAATCCCTCAAAATGCAGCCACTATGACTCAGTAGAGGGGTCGCATATTTTTGAAGAGTGATGCAAAACATTCTGTATCTTTTTTTCTACACTAATTGTTCAACTCGCTTTCAGTACTTCTAATAAGTGCTTCCCCTCCACAGCTTTTATGGATTTTCTTCCCCTCCCATTCAATAAGCTTTCTTTTTCTAAAGATGTTCAGAGAGGTGGCAAGGATGAAATTTTTCAGAATACTTGTGAATTGCTCTGTGAAAAGCCAGCTGCTATATGTTTTCAATTACCATATCCTTCTCTATGAATGAGAATTTGATAAAAAGCCAGCCACATGCCTGCTATGACTAACCACTTCTCATGGTTACAGCATATGCTTCTGATTTCCCACCACTCACGATTTAGAGTGTGCTTTCCTTCCTATCACTCCATTGTCTAACTTTACACCACAAATTATCTATTCCATATTGATAACGCTACAACAGGTCACCCATTCCCTCCACCCAGTTCTTTCAGTTAATGCTTTTAATTTCATTGCTATTCAGGCTGTCTAAGAGTTTCCTGAAATCCCAGCTCCTGGAACTGTACAATCATTCAAGAGACTTCTAGGGAATATTGCTAAGTTTCTTGCCCTTAATTACAGAGAAGTAACACCCACATCTAACTTAACAATCAACGAAGTCCTCCTTCCCCCAAAACACAAAGAGTGTAAAGGAAATTTTAAATATGTGATTACAGATCTACAGAAATCAAACCCACAACACAGATTTTAGAAAGCCTTATACATGACTTTATTGCTTTGAGCTGGCATCAAATATATAAAACCTGTTTTGTAACAGGAACATTAAGACTTTACAGTAGCAAGGAATTTTGGAAATACTACCCTTCAGAGATAAAACACTCCAAATCCAGATAGAGTGGCCATCATAGGCAAAAGACCCAAGACATGGGTTATTTTTTATCTACTGCAAAATTCCCATTTATAAACAAGAGAACAATAGCTCCCTCACGCATAAGATCTTTTCATTTGCGTTAATGCTGCAGCAGCACATCCTGAGCATATAAACAATCACATTTTGTCCTGTACATGAACTGAGTCACTTAATCAAAGGAGTCTGCTTCTTCCTTTTTTTACCCCTTCCATCCACACTGGGCTGATCAAGTAAAAACCTCAAAAATACATTTCTGTTACATTAGTAGTTCTGCCTACACACAGCACTTTTAGTTAATCTTTTGACATTAAGTCCTAATCAAAAGATAAGGTCTGCTTCACAGGCTTACGTGACTAACAGCCACAGGCTGTCTGATAAGCAACTTAGATGTCCTTTTTCACTGTTACGGGAACTACTGGAAGGCTCACATCTGTGGCTCTGATCCCTCTAAGAAGACTTCACACATACCTGATATTCCTCCTATCTCTCTAACTCTTAGATAATAGGGGCTCTAAACTTTGCTTGTCCATTAAATTCAACATCTGGCAGCCTTCCTTCCAAGTGTCAGCAGCAGACAAACAAACCCATTTGAACTTGGAAGCGTGCCCAACACCACAAGGTCTTTCCCTCTTCTCACCCCCGCCCTTACACTTCAGGCTGCTCTTCAGGCAAGGATCTCTCTTTGAGGGGTATTTTGTTTATCTCTTCATAATAAGAAGAACACTTCTTAACAATGCAACTTTAATAAAGCTAAGTTACTTATATACACAGGCAAACTTCCACTATTTGCCACATTACACAAGTACTTTTTTTTTCCCCCACACATGATATCCAAGACTTGTATTTGTACCTAATACCACAAATAAGTCTAAAGAGAGAGAATTGCTGGGAGACTGGGTCATCAAAAATCAAAAACTTTGGCCACACTTTATGATCTATGTACACTGAAAGAAAGAAGAAAAAAAAAGAAAAAAAAAGGAAGGAAAGGTTTTATTTTAAAGCCTACTTTACTCTTAAACAACGTTTAAAATAATTTTTAATAGCAAAGCTGCATCTCATTATGCAAAATAAGGGCAACTAAAACTGGAACCACACAGATGTATTATTATACAGGTCAACCGTTATTCAAAAACATTGCTCTAATAAACGTATTTTAAGCTACTATACATAACTGATTAACATTGCTCTGAACAAACTCTAGAGAAAACATCTTAATTGCAGTGCAATAACTGCCAGATTTCCAGTTCAACGGATTTAACCCTCTACATCCTGAAGACCACAGCAACAGAACTTCAAAGCATTTTCTTATTTACATTTCTTTTTAAAATAGCAAAAGTATTTTCCTTTCTTTTCACTGAAATGGAAATATAAAGCATTAGGCAATAGAACCTGTTTCCTGCTTAAGCAGTACCCTTTGCATATTTTCCTCCCAGAAGAAAACAAAACATCGTACCCCAAGTTAATATAAATAACATTGTTTTGAAAAGTAAAAATACAACGGAACAAGGTTTTCTCCTGCTGTGACTATGCTACTAAATAGGGCCACAGGTGACACTTTGCATTTATGATCATTTCAGAACTCATCAAATTTTCCTGAGAGCAACTATTAACAGTTCCCCTCAAACTCGAAGAAGAGTTTTCAAATATTATTTGTATGCTTACTATCTTTTTATTTATATAAGTGAACATGTATAGAAATGTGCTTTTACAAATATTTTTAAATACACATTAATATTATTATAAGCAAGTACTAGTCCCACTATAATAACCCATCACTAAGTACAAATAATGGGTTATCTCCATGCTCCATCCTTTTCTTTTTTTCTGTAAAATTTTTATACACCATACACTTCAAATATTAATGCACATTACAGAAGATATCTCAACTCATAAAAGAAATTGAATTTTAGAGAAGCTCCCCAAGTCAATGAGATAACATCAATTAATTGAAAACCCAAAAAGCAAAAGGCTTGTCTAACTGAAAAGAAAGTTAAAGAGATTCACCCAATTAGAGAGTAATAAAACACTACAGTAAAATTTTTTATCTAGTCTTACAAATATTACTATCCTGAAAACATACTTCCCCAGTTACTGAGATTCATTAAACAGAATTACTTTGAGACAGTAATTCAGGCAATTTTGGAAGATAAGCTAAGTTAAATTATGCTACCACATTTCTTGTAAAAAAAATTGTGATTTAACACTTGATAAGTTTTACAGGTAAAGAAAAACTATTTTTTTAAACAACTGTGTTTTAACAGGGATTCACAAAACTTTAAGACTATGGTACAAAGTCTCTGATGTAATTTTGAACAAGCTTGATTTGTAACATTTATGTATTACCAGGGTAGTACTGTTAAATGTAGAAGAGATGTTTGCAAACTGAAAATACATCCTTTTCTGTTTTTCCAGAAGTAAAATGTCAAGGGTGGAAGGAACTCGTACTGATACTAAAGGCTCATGAGAAAGTTCACTCCAACTAGAGGGCACGTCTGGTGAACATCTCTTCATGTAGTATAAATACACAGGAGAATGTATACTATGCACAAATTCAGTGCTCAAACTAAATAAAAAAACAAACCAGAACCAACCAACCAATCTGCTCCTTCCTCTCTGCTATCCAACACAAAAAAACATTCCCAAAGCAGGACTGTGAGATGAGAATTACAGGTGAGAAACAGTAGTGACTTTGTTTAACAGTGCTCAGAAACTTTACAGTTGCACAGGACATGAAATTGCACAGAACAGAATAGATTCAGCAGAAAAAACTGTGTTCAAGTTGGTCTCTCCTGATTTGCTAAATCCATGTTGACAATCTACAAATCGTTTAATATCATGAAATTAAAACCCTTTATTGTATGACAGTGTAATTGAGAGGGGTGAAAAAGTATTGTAGGCTAACTTTATGTAACTTCTTTGCTAACTTAAAATGTTTATGCAAAAGTATGCTCGATGTAGCACAGACCTAGCCAAGAACTGTCACAGAAGACAGCAAGGCTAAAAGGCAACACCAAAAGTCACGTAAGAAAATGACACAGAACCACGGCTTTGGAGCCGTATTGTTTTTACTGTATTTTCTTGCCTTTGGATAACTGTTATAGAACTCTAACCTGCATATTCAAGGCCTTTCAGATTTTTTACTTTTTGCTAAAACTCAATTTAGGAAAACAGAGAGGATTAAGGCCTTTATAATTTTTTAGAGTCACATTTTAATTTAGATCTCATAATCATTGAGGATATCGTGTGTTTCATCCTAGCCCTCCAAAAGACATGATGATGTCAGAGGGGTTATTTATTTAATTGAATAGGGCAATACTAAGGATGTTTTTTTGTTCTGGGATAATGGCTCCCAGGTAATGATTAAATTATTCTTCAAATAATTTGTTGAAACAAAAAGTTCGAGACATCTACTTTAGCAAGATAGTCAGATGACCTACTAACCATAGTTTAGACTAAAGACAACAAAGGCAAACATGTCAATTCATATCAACAAGGACCACTGGCTAATCAAACAGATTTTTCTGAAAAAGGAAACCTTAATATTGTCAGTAGAATATTATAGTATTCTCAACTTTATATAAATAAAACCTAGTATAGCTTGTTACCGAAAAAATATACACTGACAGTTATGTGCTTATTCATGTTCTCAGTTTGTACATTTTTCTTTTCAGTTTTATCTTTCCTCTTCTTGCATTTGCTCATCTAACATTTGCAACTTCATCTTTGTATCTGAAATTAGTTCCATTGTGCTGTTTATCCAGGATATATTTACCTGGTACAATACTTGCCAAGTTTTACAAAAATTGCCAATCTATGCATTAATGTTTCTTAGGAGTCTCACAGATGGAGATACAGTAAATTAAGACTATCTAAAATCAGAGGATGGCAGGAGTTGGAAGGGATCTCTGAAGATCATCTAGTCCAATCTTCTTGCCAGAGCAGGATCACCCAGAGTAGGTCACACAGGAACGCATCCAGGTGGGTTTTGAAAGTCTCCAGAGATGGAGACTCCACAAGCTTCCTGGGCAGCCTGTTTCAGTGCTCCATCATCCTCATAGCAAGTAGGTATTTCTTTATGTTTACCTTGACCTTCCTGCTTTCCAGTTTGTGACCACTGCCAGTGCAACTGGTCTTTTATAATGATGTTTTATACCACACCACACAAACAAGTGTTTATTCTGGATACTGAAAACTCCAAAACATGTGATTTTATAGAATCCATACATTTCAATTTGAATGAATACTTGACATAACAACTGATGATATTGCTTAATTAATAAAATACAATCTTAAAAGAGAATGGATTTTGCTATATACTCAGTAGTGTCCATTATGAAATCCGTAGAGTTGCGTACATCAACTCGTACAAACTTAGATGATAAAGACACAATTTTCAAGCTAGGCATTAGTATAAACCCTTGTTTTACCCAAGAATCTCTTTCAGCAATGCTGGTAAGCTTCAAATGCTACGGAGAAACATAAAGTTACCTATATTGTCTAAGCAGACAACTTCATAAAGCAAATACATATTTCCGATTCTTACACAGCTGTAACCCACATAAGCATGTCTGAAACAAAAGCTCAGGCTACTGCTTTTCTGCTTGGTCGAGTTGTCACACAAACACTCCATGACTTACACCTTCCAGGAACTGAGTCACTGAATTCACCAAATCAACTTCTCTGCCAAATGTATGAAAACAATAGAAGATGCTTCAGAGTACTTTTAAGAGTTATTTGTCAGCTTATTGAAAGTCACTGCATCCCGAACCTAACCAGGGAGAATGGGTAGAGCTTCTTAGCAAAGAGTTGCACTCCGTAAAACATTTGTCTGTGAAGCTACAGGCTGCCCAACTCAATTTTGTTCTCCCTGTGTTTTGGCCATTACAGCACAACAGAACCATTTCAAGTAGGATACAGAAGTTCAGTCATGCGTTTCCCTACCTACCCTCCCCACAGAAATTTATTGCGCCATAAAATACAGTAATAAGCCTAACGGCCTTTTTAAGGCAGCTTGTAATCTTGATTCAGGGCATTTAAAAAAAAATTATCAACAGATATGGCATGTGATTAGCTTCCATTGAAACTAAATGTGAGTTTCTCAAACGCACACAGACATAAATGCTAGTTGCCAATTCTTTTTTAATGCTAGTTCCTACGTATTACACTCATATTAGATTTTTCTATTTTTAGAGTTGTGGAGATGTTAGCAGCCTATTCACCAATATGATTTGATTAGAAATGAAGCTGCAATCAATATTCCATTCCTAGCCTGCCTGCCTCCTTCTCCTTTGAACTTTCTAACCAGATTCATTTTTCCCCCCCCTTTCTTATATTCAGATAGTCTAAAAAGATATGCTTTATCACATGGTTGGCTTTGGTGTACCAGAGTTCTAAGCATATTACCATATTCAGTCATAGCAACGGCACAGAGAAAAGGAACAAAGCGGAGCTCAGTGGGAAAGGAAGCAGGCAAGAGTGGGGCTGTCCTTGGAGTCCAAGCACGGTTACCGGCGCGGCGTTGAGCCTGGGCTCTGTACCTGTGCAGGGAGCTCCTCTTGGCCCTGGGATCCTGGGGTAAACAGCCTCCCATTCGACACAGGAGACCTCATTCCTTTGGCAGTGGAAAAACAAAACAAACCCCAAAACACAGCACTCATTTGGAAAGATCAAGGCATTAGAAAATTGTCTAAATATTTCCTCCCTTTATTTCTCATTTGGTCATGTCCTTAGAGTAATTTAACTGGCATAAACTACAGTCCATAAATCAGGTATTTAGTGGTCTCAAAAGGCAGATGAAGCTATATATTCACTACTAAATCCTCAAAAATATGCCTCCTGTGAGATTAGCCAAACGATGCTAGCCTAATTACAGCTTCCACACAGTGAGTTAATATTCTATACCACATTACGTGTTGAAAAAACATTTTCCAAACACTCTTCCTGAAGAAGCAGACTGACAAATACTCTGACTTTCTGTGGTTACTTGACAAATTTGAGAAACACATAAACTGCACCATAGCTCTTTCAGAACCCAATGGTGCCAGCAGTTCCTCAATCAAGTGCCACTCTTCTTTTCAACTATTGCTTGTTGTTCATACGTGGAGTCTATAGTGCGTCACCCTCAATCCCAGTATTTCTAATGAGTGCTTTTACCTATTACCTGACTGAAAATTCTAAAACATATAGCCAGGTTTCATGACTGTGGCCAAGCAAAAAAATTCAGGAGCTACATGGACAGTGGTTATGTCAGATATTGGAGAGTCCCCCTCTGAACAATTTATATTTGCTGCTATGTCAAGAAGCTTTTGCTGATAAAACTGAATTCAGAGAAACAGAGTGTTGTCCAAGCAATTATAGTGTAAACTGCAATGGAAGCTATTTCAGTTGATGCCCTTAAGTTTCTAGCGTATATGTTACAATCAAAGTAGACTGATGGCAGGTAAACAAGGGGAAGAAAGAGAGCAGAGGTGTCACCTACTGCACACAGAAGCATAATATGCACCGACCTAGATGCAGTTTTTAGTTCCAGAATATCAATGATTTTCCAAAGTTGAGAAAAGTACTTGCTACCAGCTTTAAGTTTGCACAGAAACATACTTTAAAGATTAGCTCCTGTAGACTTGACCATACTTATAATAAAATGAAGATTTAAAAAATAGATTTAAAAAGGTAGTAAACTAAACCCAAGATCATCTAACATTTCAGCAGCTCAACGTGGCCTGAACAACTCAAATTCTATGTCAGCTAGGGAGGAAGCTTGTAGATTTGCAAACTCTGGTACTAAGCAGGCAACATTTAGACTTTATGGAATAAATTCACATAGTTAATTATTCATCACATTTGGTCTGTAGGCTTTTTACTTGCTTTTGATTATCTTTCTTGTTCATTTGCTGCTTTAACAAGCGTGCAATAAAAATAAAAGCCAGCACAGAAATAAATGCACCAGGTGTTATGTTCCTCTGTGTAATTTAACAATATTTAGAAAACAGTCATATAGCCTAAAAGCAACAGATACAGTAAAAAAAAATTGAAAAAGCCTGTGAGGGCTGTCTACTAACTGAAAGCTAAAGATTCACAAAAATAAAAGCAGCTCTATGTTCAATCACTTTCAGATTTGCTTAGTCACAGGTATTGGGACCACTACAGTACAGTATAACCCATGCAAGGACTCTGAAGCACATTTAAATTAGTTTAAAATAGACTAGGTTCAATCACTTTCAGATTTGCTTAGTCACAGATATTGGGACCACTACAGTATAGTATAACCCATGCAAGATCTCTGAAGTACATTTAAATTAGTTTAAAATAGACTAATAAAAACAACTCTCTGTCATTTATTTAGATTTTTATTGAAAAATTGTTTCACTCCTCAGTGTGACTAAGGTGATATTTAGTTTCTGATACTGACTTCGTGATAGAGGTTTTAAAAAAATTCACAGACAATGCTGTGCAAGCATTCTTGTTTAAGCATGCACAGCTGGAACTGGGGGATAGCAAAATATAACTAAAGACACTTACCAACACAAAGGAATAAAAAAATATGCTGTGCAAGCATTCTTGTTTAAGCATGCAGAGCTGGAACTAGGGGTTAGCAAAATATAACTAAAGACACCAACACAAAGGAATAAAAAAACTGTACCATTTCAGCACTGCTTTTCAAGTTCTCTAGGTGGCTTCTAGGTTACATGAGGTAATAGAGAAGTTCTTACCATGCTTAAAATATCACAACATTGTGATATTTGAGTACCTAATGTATTAGAGTTGAAACTTTTGTCATAACTAATCACAAATTTTCTTACAGTTTTACTGTAATCTGTAGG
>NW_009734511.1:7361-19977 GCF_000703405.1 Apaloderma vittatum | reverse complement strand
GGGAAAGGAAAGGAAGCCTCTTGGAAATATCTCCTGGAAAAAGCATTCTTTCGGAAGGTATATAGTTTCACTACATGCAGCAACAATCCTGTAGGCACTATGTTAAGCTTTAAGTCAACTAGAGAAATTTTGTTACAGCCTAGAATGCTGAGACCCAACTACAAGTAATTAGTTTGCTGTCAGACAAAAACTCACAGCGCAACTAAAAAAAATCTAACTGATTCAGTAAGATGCACTAATGTCATATTAGAGACTGCTATATGTGAACATGTGTAAAATCACTATCTACAGCCTTGGCAGCCTGCCAATATCCTTTACAAGGAACAAGTCTAGCAAGATCGAAATATTTTTAGCGTAAAACTTTCACAATTGGTGTATTATGCCATTATGATCACCTTCTGAAGATTTCTCATTGTTGATAGCACAATTGAAAAGTTACAGCTGGTAGTTCTAGATACCTGTCTCTGGCACAACCTGCCAGAATGATTTGAGCTGTACTTTCAACCTGCAAAAAGGCAAACCCTAGAAAAACTTCACTATTTGCCAAGAGAACCCTTGGTGACAAACAGTGCAAAGCCTGCACCGAGATGGTCATGCCAGATGTACTCAATGATCTGCTCCATCTGCTTCCCTTTCCCCCTGCCCCCAAAACACAGACACACTGGTGGGCAATACAAGACAGCGACAAAAAGAACCAGAATTAATCACCACACTGTTCTTTCTAACCAATCATAAGTTTGAAGTTTTAAAACATGAACTATTTATTTTCATTTTGGTCATTGTTGCCTCCTGAATCTGCTCAGCAGGTGTTCGTAAAATGAAGAGTTTGTGATCTCCTGCCCATAGAAGATCAAGTGTCACAACTGCTTTCATTGTTGAAACATTCAAGGACCCCTATCAGGCCAAAAGTAAACAACGTGTATCTTAGACAACCCAGACATTTGATCTGAGCTTACATTTAGATGTCACATAGCTCCTGCAGCCACCTCAGGTGAAATTTCATCTTCAGTCTGATACCACAGGCAGCTGACACCTTGCAGATAGTGATTCTGCTACCTGCAACTCATAATCTAGGCTTGTATATCTTGTATATATGCCTCATCCATGGCATGTCTGGCATCCATGAATGATGACGGCAGCCACTTTGGCAGGTGGAAGCTGAACCATCACTATTTTGGATTTTTTCTGAGTCTTAAGCTCAGGGAGGACATTGCAGAACTTGCTCTGCTCCTTCCTAGGAGGTGCGAGGATGTCACATATTAAGGACTTCAAATCACAGTTTACTGGTTGAGCACAAGTTCGTGAGTTCTATTCATGTGAGCAGAAGCTCATGTGAATTTCTGCTCCACATGAGCTCAGGCTTTTCCCTCCACCTTTTTTTTTTTACCCTTCCTTTATTTCCAATATACTTCTTTTGTGAACTCTTTACTTCTCAGTTCCTTCTCTGACACTGCTTTCCTCTCACTTTTCTATTCACGTACCTTGTAACAGGTGGGTACCTTCCCCTCACCCAGAATTTCTGCAGGACTTACCTACTCCCAAAATTTCTTGACTAAACCTACATTTTGTTCTTCTCTGAGCCAAGGCGTCTCGAAGTTAGGATCTAGTTTTATAATACTTATAAGAGAAGCATATAGTTTATCATTAGTGCTATAACTTCCTGTAAATTATATCCATATTCATTCACATTAGAAAATTTGAAGAAAATAGTCTCACTGTCCAAGCACAATCTTTCTAGTAGGCCATTCTCAGTCTCTCAAAGATGCCTTACCAAATGTAGATACTCTAACTTACCTAACTTTACAACGAAAGCAACAGCAGCTTTAATTCACATAGTCTAACAGTAAGTTAAGAGCAGCAATACAATGCAGCTGCAGAAATAAGAACTGATGTGAATGCAGAACAAGCAGCTCCATAAAGCCGTAAGCCACGTAACAAGCTCTGACACTCAGCTGTCCCCATCAGCCTGCCAGTGCCCTGAAGAAACTTTTTCCTCTCTAGTCTCTTATATACGCACCTTCACTTCTCAGAAGCACAAAAACAAGTAGGAAATGGATCATGTATTAAAAAAAAAAAAAAACCACCAAACAAACCCAGGCCAATATGGAAAGCTTAAGGGCTATGTTATTATCCACCATAGTCTACAGGCTGTCACTTCCCTGTCAAGCAAAAATAACATCTGCTTCAAAACCCACCATTGCACTCTACTACAGATACTGCACGAGGGAAAGACGATTGCAATTGCACTATGAAACGTATTTCCCAATTTTTTTAGCTAAACTTTTCTTTTTTAAGCTTACATCAATTAATAGAATTAATTAAAACTCTGTGGTATCCGGATAATGAAAAGAATTACCAATATCTTTTCGTCTCTCTTTTGTGCCACTCAAAGCTTGGAAGGATTGTAAGTAACACTTCAAAAGCAGTTTTAGCTGATTGAAATAGAGCTGTGAACCTACAGGAGAAATAACGTAGGTAGTCTGAGGACTTAGTCACATTTGCCTTAGGGCAATTTCAAGTGAGATGCATTTAGCCAGTCATTTCCCGCATTCTTTTTCCTGTTATTTCACATGCATTAAAATCTGCTTTCCTGAAGAGTTCACTCCCTCATTCTCCAGGGAATTCTTCTTTGCAGTGACTTCATAATAGTCCACTGACAGTGGCACTGATATCACTATCTGTTCCCAGGGGAATGAATTCAGATGCAAAACCTTATCATGACTTCACTGCAGGAATCAAGGGGGAAGAAATACTCCGAAGATGAATCACATATTTAGTCATATGTGACTTCAGCAACAAGCACGGGTGAAGAAATAACCTGAAGGCTTGCTTATCGGCTAAGACTGTTCATCAAGAAACTGTAAGTTTGGGTTCCAGGCTCGCCTCAGCTTAAGACATGTCCAGACTCACAGCTTCAAGGCAGACACTCCAACCACCAAACAGCTAAGACAACGGCATTGCTCTGTCTCTCCTGAAAAGCTCTGGCCATTGAATCCTGAGATTCACAAGTAGATTATGAAAGCCAGCAGGGCAGCAAAGGGAAAACTGTCCTGACACCACAGACATATTTTGAAGAAATGCACTGTCACTGCAAGAGGGCACTCTAGCATGTTGTCTTGTGGTCTTGGGCTTGCTCCTGAGTTATTCTTCAACAGGGAGTTTGTTGCCCTGAGCCCCTATAGTGCTGGGGCCAACTTGCCTTGAGAGGCACAGAGACCTTGATCAGACTGCACACCTCAGAAACACAGCTCTCAAGCAGCTCAAACAAAATGGTAGGAAATGTTAAAGGTATCAGTTCAGCAGCAGTTTACTCATGCTGCAGTATTTCTGTGAAATGTTAGGTCTAATTTTTATCCTATTCCTGTAAAACTCTATTTCAGACTGTTTTTTCAGTGCATTATTAATCAATAGTGCCTGAGTTGCACATCTCTCCCATTGAAAGAGCGATTGTGCTGTAATGTTCCCTACCAGCCATGACCCTAACAGAGCTCACCAAGAAACACATCCATCACTACTCAACATTGACAGGAATAACTTGAAAAATGGTATTGATAACACATGTTATGCCATCTAGTTACCTCTAAAATTATGGTAGGCTGGAATTGCCTTATATACCTACATAATTCACTACCGAAGAGAGGTGATTGCACTCTAGTTTGAAATCGAGCTATGAGAACCTCTCACAGTTGAGGCTTCTCTGTGTATATTTCCCCACTTAAGAACCCTAAGATGTTGATCTCAAAAATTTTAACTGTTATGTTCAAACACTTTACATTACTTCAAGACTACTGATTTTACTTTTTTCTATTAAATATACTCATGATTTTCTTGAACTAGTCATTGAACAGTACATACTGGTATGAAATAGCTCACATCATTTGGAACATTTTCGTAGCCAATCCTGCTCTGTATGTCAGGTATTAGAAAAGTTAATAAGAAAATTCTGGGGGAAAAAACCCAAAAACAAAATAAAATTCTGCATCAATTGATGCTTCTGTTCTCCTGATGAATCTTAACATGGATGTCCAAAGTTTAGCAAGTAAAAATTGAACCAGACCTAAGAAGTTACCTGCAATATCCAGCCTTGCATGCAGCTAAGTCCAACACTTATTAAAAGTCAGAATTTATTTTTTAGTGAAGGTGCACAAAGTGTAGATAAACTGTTAAACACTTAACACTTGGGAAAATACTACACAGTAATCCATTCCAAAACAAGTAACATCTGTTAATTTTTTATGAAGGTTATGATTTTCTTGGTTTGGTGATTGTGGAAGTGAAATATTAATGTCATGCACAGGAACAAAGCATACTGAATTCCCTCAGAGCTCTGTCAGAACACCTAGATCTAGTTTCAGAACCAGCATTCAGACCTACTTCAGTAAAGACCATTCTTCCACACCATGTGGCAGCAAGGCAGTGCAGAAAAGCATTTCAAATATTTGATTAACATCAATTGCTTTTTGTGTTTGCAAGCATGGATGAATCCAGATTCTCAAAAAAATATCAGGAACATCACTAAACTATGTACCTGAAGACAACAAAACACTGTCAAGCCAAATTAAATGTGCCTAGTGAAAGGTAAAACCAAATAACTAGACAGCAATGAACACACTGTGTTCTTAGAGAGAGAATTCAAAACGCAGACGAACAAGAATCTTCCATTTATCCCCCACCACATGAAGCATATGCCCAAATTTTGTTAACACTAGTCTTCTGTGAATCACAGAACATGGGTGAAAAAAAACAAGACCAATGATTGTTCAAAACTAAAAACTCAGTTATTAGTTTCAAATGCAATCGTGGAAATGTCAGAAAGGAAAATATGAAAGGGAGCTTGTCCCCTTCTAAAAAAGTTCAATGACACACCCTATATGCATTAATACAAACACGTCCTATGGCACTTGTTCTCAAGAGAGAGAGAGAACAGGCACATCAAAATGCAGCGTAACTATGCACATCAATTGCGGCAGGAAGCACTTTGAGTAACAACAAGCACCACACCAGAGGAAAGGGGTTTGCTGTCAATATCTGCTTCCTCACTTGATAGGTTTTGCCTTCTCAGAGGCACACCAGCTCATTTGGAAGTCATCTACCTTCCTTCACAGTGCTTTCTCTGCTCACCTATTTGCTGCTAACACCACAGGAGTTGGCTGGAATACTTTGTTCAAATCAAACTTGCCTTCCCAACTCCTAAAGAGCAAGCCTGTTTTCTCTTTCTGTGCTCCAAAGAGACACACGGAAGGTGCTGGAGCACCTTCACCCAAGCATTTAGGGCAGATCATTAACAGAGCTCTCACTATTAACACATTTTTGTCAATTTATCACTAGCGTGCTGACGGAAAAGCTTCATTCAAATTAGAATACAAGGTTGCTTTTTGTGGCAGAACTCTGTGGTACAGACATAGACACTATCAGAGGGCACACACTACACCTGATCAGTGGCTGAATAAGCACCAGTTATTCACCTGATGGATAACCTGAGCTCACATTAACTCCATGCTCCTTCTGAAGGGCGCCATTATTGTTAGCAACACAATGCAGAGGACACCACAGAGGCTTATATATTTGTTTCCACACAGAGTGAGAACCCTTTGCAGGGTTGGTTACATGCAAACTGATGATCAACCTAAAGGCTGCAGCATCAGGCTGTGTTCAGAAGCAGCAGACAGGCATCTGCTTCTAAGGTTACTAAAGAAGCTTAGTAGGAAACCTAATACATGAGCACAGCCTGTATATTAAGCAAGTTGTCTACAGTTCTACAGCTCAAAAGCTGTAGTAAGTAACTGCTTCAAAGACTCTAGTGACCCAACTTCTTGCAACAGACAACTGACAGATGAACAACAATTACTTATGGCAAGTTGTATGAATTTTACAGGAAGCATCTCTAAATCACAGAAAACTGCATATACCCGCAAAGTCTGGCCAATCCATTGTTTAATAATAGACTGGACTTCCCTGGACATTAATCTTCCATTATGCTGTGATTTAATGCTTGAACTGGTGAGCACTATGGGCAAGAATATCTATGTGTTAACATAGCATTACTACTTTTAGAGCGTTAATTTGTGGTTGTCTTAAGTGACCCAGGCTACAAACTCCTGCAGTGCAATACCCATCATACACACCAGGAGGGTATCAGGACAAGCAGCTAGGGCAGAGGGCTTCAGTGAATGTGTACTCTAGTCTAACACGACTAAGCAAAATTAAGGCTTACCCATCACTAAATCGATTGGATTGTTAGCTAAGCAGTTTAACATAGTATCTGCATTTGAACTGAAATACAAGAGTATATATATTCCTATAGGTGGAAAAGCATGAGACTGTGGTGGAGAACTGTCAGGTCCCCTGACAAAATTTCTGAAAATGTTGTATAATGCAAAATTATCCACTACCTCTCAGAGATTTGAGCCTTAGCTTGGGATGAACAGCAGCATGGAACAACTACTGCATTCCCTTGGACGTATTCTAATTGATAGAAAAGAAGTGGCAGGGGCAATCTGCTGTATAATCCCCAGCGATCCATCAGAAGCATTAGTTCAGCAAAACCACTGAACCACGGTATCGTATGGCCCTTGAACTTGCTTCCTGCAGTAACAATGCCAGCAACACCTTCCCACATCCCCTCACTCCCCACACCTCAATACCCTCAGATTCTCTTATGTCCCTAAAATATTATGGAGTATTTTCTGCTTCCTCCAGCATCCTTAATTGTCCTTTATAATGGCTACAACTTCATTAGTGTCCCTTTTATAACCTTTCTGGCCCAGCAGGTGGGCAAGAAAGCGTATTCTTTGATTAATCTTAAATTATCTGCCTACTGACAGACCAGCATGCCAGTCAGTGAGTAATGGGCAAATTGTCTCTGGTTTTCACTCGCTACAAGAATGGATAAGAAACTGGTGAGGACACATGAATATTATTTTCGCTAAGTATCTGGGCTTATTACCTCTGAAACCTCTAGTCTCCTGTCAAATTTATCAGATAGAATATATTCCCTCCAACAGACTTGAATCATGCAAAAACTTCAGCAAAAGTGCAAAATAACTTCCAAGACAGAAATAAAGAATTTAAAGGAAATCTTGGGCTCCTACATTGAAGTTACATTCATAAACTTATCAGGCTTTCTTTCTAAAGAAGCAATATATTTTTTTCTGCCAATCAAGTTTGGCAAGTAATTTCAGAACATCATTATTACCATGCATAAAAATTATACCTTGATTTACTACCTTTACTTGCAGTTGAGTCCTTCTCTTCTACACTCAACCCGATTTCAACTGTCGCTCCTTGTTATTGGTGCACAGGTGCAGGACGACATGCATTAAATGAAAATTAATGTAATAGTACAAACTTCCTCTCTTTGCTTAAAGGAAAATTATAGCAGATGTTTTTGCAAGATTATTAACCATCTCTAATCCCGCCTCTCTTCTGTTTCCGTATCCCCTGTGAAATCTTCAACTTCACATTCTGTTTATCATGTGGCACCATAGTAAGATTTTGCCTCAGGGTCACACGTATTCTATGCAGAGGCAGCTCAGCAGACATTTTTACCTTTGCTAAGATAACAGACCATATTAACTGGCAGGATCCACCACTGGTTAACCCAAAAGTTAAATTTCATTCATTTTCTACGTATCTCAAATTCTTTCATTAAGTCTCTCATTATTCTCTTCTTGAAAATTTGCTCGGGTATCTATTTGCTTAAAGCCTTCCCCATGTCACTGAGGTTATACGAAGGCCTGTATTTGCTTGGAGTAGTCTCTTCTCTTTTACAAAGAGGTCCCATACTTGTTATTTTCCTGAAGCAGGTTAGTCCCGCTAACTCCTTGCAGTTTTCTCTCCAGCACAAAGACTGAAGACAAAGTCCATGTTTTATTTTCTGCTTGATTAGATTTCGACACACTTTGCTCTCATTTGCCATTGTGCCTCCACTCTTAAACACCGGTGTCTTGCCAAACACTCAGGACAAAGCCAACCATTTAAATTCCATGGACATATATAAAAAGGTTAATCTCATTCCCAGGTTGCCTTCATTGGGGAATTTGCCCATTATCTTTCTATTTACATAGCAGAACATACTGTTTCTAGTTCTAAGGGATTAAAAAAGTAAATACTTTGGAAACAAGTATCTGAATCACTTAATAAACAAATTAAAGGTATCCAAGAAGGATCAAACCTAATAAAAGAACTAAGAACGTATTAATCCAAAATGAAGTGGATGCAGAGAGGAAAGAAGAGAAAGGTTAGTTCTAGGATTAACAGGAAATCTGCATAGCTCGGATTGGGGAGAAAAATGCCTGGAAAACCTGAGAAATGATGCATCAGTTTCATAAAAAACTCTGGACAGCATGGTGAGTTATAACATGAGGAAACTTTTATGGCCTTTTAGAGGGTTTCTGAGTTTTCTTCAATGTTACAAAAAATAAAAATCGATGCTGATATGATAGTCCACGTTTTTTGTTACCAAATAAGTACTGTCAGCATTACAACCACCATAGGTAATTCAATTTATGAGACTTCTGGCTAAAATCACAGTGCCACATGCAAGAGCAGGAACAGTTTAGCCACCAAAATACTAGTGTTTTAAAGAAAAATAATTAATATGTATTGTTATCATAATTCACAGTAGCCATTAAATTCCAAAAGAGGATTTGTCCTGAGCCAACAGCAATATTCTCCTTTCTTGCAGTAGCTTGCAGACAAACAATGATTAACAGCAACTTCCTAATCTTTACAGCCCTCAGCCCTATTCTCTCAATTTTGTCCTTTCTTAATGATGTTGATAAACTACAATCACTATATGAGTTTTCCCAGAGGTGGAAAACTGCAGGAACTAGTATGAAACAGAGCTCCCAGAGAAAAAAACAAAAATATTAGTATTTACATGTATTTCACATAGTGCAATTTTACTTTTTTTTTTTTTTCCCCACAAATAGAACATTGGAGGAAAAAGATCAGCCAGACTTTCTAAGATAAACACAGAATTCATCCTTCAGTTCTTTTTTAGGGTCCTTTTTCCAGAAGTTAAAGAAAGGTCAAATACATAAGATATAGAAAGGGTAGAAATACTTTAAATATTTTATACATGCATATATATGTATTTGTGTACATATATGCATAAAACACATAATGGCATATTTTATGACAATAAATTTACATCCATGTCCGCTTGTCTCCTCTCCCACAAAACACACCCAATCCCAAGTCCCAAACTGTTACTACTGAAAATACATATTTGGTGTAAAAAAATTAATGTCTAGCAATTAGAAAACTCCATTTGGCACCTGCAAGAGTAACATCTAGCATACCAAGAACATGGACTTCTAAGGACACTTAGAAACAAACAAACAACAACAACAAAAAAAAAGGTTATCTCGAGAGCACAATGTTGCATGAAAAACACCTTGCCAGAAAAGAGCTTTATGCAGCAGAGACAACTTCTTACTTTGGTGGGAACAGGAGGATGACTTGACATAATTCAGAATGGGAGGTTAAATAAAAGTTTGTCTTCTAGGAAAGTCAAAAGTACCACAATACTGCAATATATCACTTTGTTCACTTCGGGAAAAAAAAAAAGGTATATAGAAATTATGCAAATGTACGACATGTATCTACAATTTTAAATAACCCATGCGCATCATCTTTAGTCACTCTCCCTTTTTAAAACACAAGGAGCTGAAAAAACAACACAAAGTCTGCTCAGGCAAAAGAAAGTTGAGCATAGTGTTAGCCTAAGGAATACTTCTGAGCATTCAACATCCAAAAAAGCAAGCACATCTGCTGTGATAATGCTGAGGGATTTTTCCTGATTAGAAATGAGCTGTTGAATTGAGGACACTTTGTACCTTTGTTAACATGACTGGCTCCTAAACCTTATTGCTATTGCAAAGATAATGACAATGGATAGACTTCTCCGCCCCGGGAGGAAAAGACATTTCAGAGAATGACGCAACTTTATCACAAAAGTCTCAGAGCGCTCAGAGCTGAATCTTCCCAGTATGGTAATCACAGCACTGGCTAGTACCAGGCACTATCTTTCTAAAGTTAAAGCTTCTTCAAATTTAGCAAAGAAGAATGACTATAGGAAATAATGACACTGTTTTGCGTGTTGGCTAGTAAAATATACAGCCAGTTCACTACCACGCATGGAAATTTCAAAAACTCTGTTCAGATACATTACTTTCAAGCCAATTTTAACTCTGCAGCCTTAAAACATACTGATATGATCATTCAGCACATTAAGACAGAAGACTGCTCAAAATCATCTTGGAATGAGAATTTCTTCCCATTTCCAATTCACTAACCCTACTTTTATTGAAGTATGTATTTATCAGTCCATCAGCCTGTTAGTCACCAAAACAGCAACATACAAGCAACATATTTGGTCCTATACGGAAATATATAGTGACAAATTTTAAACAAATATTCAGACACAATTATTAAAACTCTGTCTCACTAAACCATGAGGAACTTACATCCCTAAAATTAGATCTACACTAGATGTAACCAGAGATAAAAAATTATTCCTAAAAATAGAAGTTAAGACCCTATTGCAATGTGCAAGAGATATTAATAAAGTTAATTTAACTCTTCTAAAGCTATCTTACTTGGGAGTCTTTATTCTCCCTTTGTTTTCCTAGAGTCAGACATACTTGTTAAAAACCAATCAAAACCAACACAAACCCCCAACAGTGGGAAGGTTCTGCTTTACACACAAAATTACTTTATCCACTTTTAAAAATGCAAATTCTAACCCAAGTCTTAAGATTTCAGTTTCCATATTAACAACTTCCATATTAACAACTTAGTAACTTAAATTCAATCAGCATCTGTAATAATGGTTTAAGGCTGAACAAGCTGTGCTTTCTCCTTGCCAGAGAAAGACAAAGTGAGGGAAAGTAGCAAGATGAGCTACACGTCTGCAGGGACAGGGAGCAGTGATGCAGCTCCCGACGCACCGTCAGTCGCAAGCAGGCAGGCAGGCACGAATATTAATGGCACAGTTACACTTGAGAAGTCATGAGTGTCAGACCCAAATTTCCTTAATTCACAGACACTGATTTCAGACACAGCACTGTAGATAAAGAGCATAAATCTCGTCTTTCCTCCAGCTCCCTCCTTTCCCTCATTCTCTTCAAAACGCCCATTCAGGAACGGCAAAAGCAATAGCAAAAGCAATTGCATACTGAAGATTACAGGACATGTTCTGAAAAGAAGACGTTACAGTTTTAGGAATTCACTGACAACTCATGCTGAAGAAGCACTTACAAGGGGAACTAATGCATTTTTACTCTGGGGATTGGAATAGAGGAAATTAAAAGATCATCATAAAGACTGAAAGTTTCAGAGGAATTAGGACACAGTATCAAGTCTTTGGAAAGCCAGGATTTATGAACCGCGAACTTAAACCTTCTTCACCCTTCTACCCATGCCCCTGTGCTATACAAGTTAAGTTCTTTTTTCAGCCACATCTACTTTAGAAAAATGAACAAGACAGGACTAATACCTGTCAAAGTCTGGGCATAAAGTAATCCCATATAACCAACATGTAAGCATGACAGTAAAAACTTACTACAGAGCACTTTTGCCAAGATGCGACTCGCTGCATGTGCTCAAACACCATACAACTTTACATCCTAGCCTTAGAAAACTAAATTCCTGCTCCTTAGGAAGGATTCATTTTGACAAAAAGGTTGAGGTAGTCTGAGGTCTGATGGACACATGAGGAATATTTAACCATCTAATACATCCTATCAACACATTTTTTGCTGTAGGTTGGGCAAGGTCAAGGTAAACTCCTTGAACCAACAGAAAATACACTGGGGGGAAGCTTACTTCAGACCCATGGTAGCATTTTATAAACACAAAGAAACAAGTTAAAACACAATTTCCAATTCCATGTTCTAAAAATTTCTATATAAGTTTCTGTTTAAGGCTTTTTAAAAATCAAGTTCTGAATTTCTGAACCTACCTTGCTGAAAGAATGATTTATTTATTTTGTTTTTTATCAGCAACGCCTCTAACAAAACAATACAAATACTTCACACTGTGGCTGTGTGCTCCTAGTTCCTATCACTAAAAGCTCGTCTCTTTCAGTCTTTTTACTAATATGCCAGAAGTTCATAAATGCCTGTTTTCATTAACAAAATTATTATGACGGGCATCTGCAGAAGGTCTAATCCTGCACCATGGAAATTACTCAGCATTACTGGTGATTTACCCAAGTGCAGGACATAGCTGATGGGAATGCCCTGGTAGTGGTCTCATCTGCTTGCAGCCTCAAGTCTCCCACAAGACGACACATGGAAGTCAGTAGCAATCTAACTCCAATTCAACGCACCACTAACAAAGCACAAAACACTGCCAGACTTGACATTATCAGAAGCGCATCCTGCTGCCAGAACTAATAAGAGCCCTACAGATTTACAGAGGCAATCTTTTACTTCCTTGCAGTAACAAGGTAAACTTACTCTCCTTTCCAAGTCACACATTGGTATTTTTTCACCTCTCTTTCTGTATTAAAAAAAACCAACAAAACAAACCAACAAACAAACACAACCTTTCTACTATTTAATTCTGGCTTAACTAAACAGAGAAAAATAATGCATTTCTGTACAGT
>NW_009734511.1:3896-7330 GCF_000703405.1 Apaloderma vittatum | reverse complement strand
GGAATGCTCTGGTTTGGCTCTGTTATGATTATTATAGAGAGAAGGAAAGGAAAGGTAGCATCCTGTACTGCCAAATTTTTGAGCAACCAGAGACCAAGGGTTTCTATGCCTAATAGCAAAGCTGGCAAAAGACAGAGATTTTAAAAAGTTTTCATAAACTACTACAGCTACACGTAAGTGAAATGAAGACTCAGTAATATTAAGAATGCACTATGCAAGAGGGAGAGCCAGGAAGGCCTTTCATTTTTCTGCCTAACAAAAAAAACCTTCAAGTCCCACTCAAGAGTAAAGTTGATTTGGCACAGATGCCTAGGCATTCAGTACATACATCTAGTTCTATAATGCATGAAAAGCCGAGAAACTTGTATCTTTTATGCAGTGCCTTCAATACCCACTGCCACACAGCTTTCTGGACTGGATTTAGTCTCACCTAGCTTCAGATGCCCACCTTAAGCTTTGAAGCTTTTACCAGATGGAAAGAGATCAGACAGATCACCTGCAAGAGCAGTACCCCTCTCAGCTACAGAGGGTGCCCTACACAGCTACCTTAAGAGCAAATGCCCAGTTTCAAGCAGTTATGCAAGACTTACACAATTTTGGGGAAAGAAGCAGGAAGGTTGGGTTTTTTTTTTTGAAGTATCACTCAGGTGGCTAATGATTCTGACATAGGTATCCATCACAGTATTTATCCCCTTCCCTACGCAAGCTGGGAGAAATTGCATTCTCTTCCAAGAGGTTAAATGACTCCCATCAGTACAACGAGGGCTGAAAGCTGCCACAGTAGCCAGAACTCATTTCACCAGAGCATTAGGCTACTATTGTCACCACTGCTCTAGACTTCATTTCAAAACACAGATTCTCTTCAAGCAAATCACTGAGCTTCAACCTTCTCTGACATAACTGCCACACCACATAATGGCACAGACCACACAAAGATTATTGAAGTTGACTCTCTCAAGTCTAAACAAGAATAACTGAAACAAAGGCTAAGCTATTTGTTTCAAAACACCACAGGTGAGCGTGTCTTCATTACAATGAGTACTTCTTCAAAAATTAAAGGGCAGTTTGCATATACATTACAACGCAATGTACATATTTACTAGTAAATGAGAAAATCCACCTAAAGAATGCATAGAAAGTGGCAACAAAGATAAAAACATTTTGTGAAAGAATAATTTGTAAGCTAGTGCACTCAAAGCCCAGCTTCCCAAATGTAAAAGTAGCATGGCTTCTGGCATTAACAATCACAAACAAAAGCTTGACACCAAGTTTTATGAACGTCACTGGAGATTCCACCTAATTATTTTCAGATGGAGCTTTGTCAGTTCATGTCTTGTTCATCCTCCTGAACTTAACCTGCAATCACAGATTTTCCAGTTCCTTGGTAAAAAGAGATCTTTGGAGGCAAAAAAACCCCACCACACAAAGAAAAGAAAGGTGCATCCTTTTTCTAAACTAAATTAATATTGCAAGACACCATATCTCCCATTTAGAAACCCACAGGAAACTAGTTCTGTAAATATCAGAAGGTTCACTAGAGAGAATAACATATTTTATGGTGGCAAGACACAATGGAATGACCTGATAATGGCCCATTTCCTTGAACAATAGCAGTAAGCATCTAGCTCTTACAGATAGTAATGCTCCTTGGGGCTTCCCAAGATAAATTATTTACAACCACATCCATACAGTTTAGGGTAACAAAACACACACGGGGCAACAAGGACAGTCTCAGAATTTCTTCATGTATCTACCAGTAAACAGAGGAAAAACACACCAATTGTCAAAGATCTCATTCTCTGCACTCTTCTCCTTTTCTTAAATCTTCCTCAAGGCCTTCCCATGCCTTTGGTGTCAAAGTCTACCAAATCCAATCCACTCACACAGGATAAAAGAGCATAATTCTTGTGCAGCTCCTCTCAGGCCCTCACAGAGTCCAGCAGCACCTGCTTGTGGTGATGATGCTGCCTATCAGAGAGGCCTAAGTGTCACCCATTGCACGAAGTCATGCATGAAGAAAGGGTTCCACTGTAGAGGCCTTCACAAAAAGCTGAGCAGGACAACAACTTAAGGTATGGCAAACTCATTGTCAACCTTCTGGACTCATTTTATCACAACAGGAGCTTGGCAGCTAGTGAATCAGTCTTCTGACATTTACTTGCTGGCTTTAAAAAAAAAACCAAACCCTTAAGAATATCTTTCTAACTCTTATGTTAGGAGCAGGCTATCATCCTTCTTTTGTTCATCAAAGAAAAATTGTGTCATTTACTCCAAAAAGGACTGGTTACAGGTGACAAGATGTAGCCAGATTACTACCTTAAGATACGGGAGAAAGGGAGAATGAACAAAGATAGCCACTTCTTCTGTACATGGCAAGGAAGGGGGAAGAAAGAAATCAGAAATATAATTTGCTGATCTGGCAACAAATATCAGTAACACAGAATTGTGTTATTGCTGCCAAAACCTCTAGTAAAACAAAGATAACTAACATAGTAAGAGCCGCACTCCCAGATCATGCACATGCCTCAGTAACTGGAGCAGTACCAAGTACTGAAACATTATATTTCCAAGTCATCTGTGTGGAGTCAAGAAGCGAAACAAGAAAATCTGGAACAAATCTTTAGCCTGATTCTAGCCAATTCCACATTTTTCACACTTGCTTCAACATATTGCAGATTCTCCTTAGTGGCTTAGGTACAAACAAAAGAAGAAAGCAAGCCAGATATATAACTGAAGAAGTGTAGTCAAGTTTAAGAGACCAAAGAGAGTCCAAAGGCATAAGATACAGGATGCATCCTCCTCAATCCAATGCATCAGAATGTTACTGGTAAACAGTATCATTGAGGAAGGTATGAGAAGAAAGGGTTCTAGAAACAGACACCTAACAAAGCTTTCCTGCAACAAAACGTCTTAATGAAAAGACTTATCACAGGAGCAATGTACATTTCTTGCTTAACATTTTTACTGTGTTTAATCACTCTGACAATAATAATGTCTTAATATCTCTTCCTTTGCTTATTTAATGTGTGCCCCACTCCCAACAGCAAGAAGCCTTTCTCCTGCCTGTTCTTGATTACTATAATTTTCAGATTTGAACTCATGTTTCCTCTAGGCTAATATAAAATAATGATAATTTATTATTTTGTAATAATAATATAATTATAATATATTGACACTGCTATGACTCTAACAACACTGGTAATTCAGTGTCCACTTGCAGCATAAATAGCAAAGTGTAGATTCAAAGGCTCGACATTAATACATTCAAAATTTACTGCAGATGGAATTCTGTGTCTCTATTAGTGCCTCTAAAACAGTTAGATGCTTCTCTTAATAAATAAAAAGGTGAAAGAGAGAGCGAGAGAGAAAGTGGGAGTGACTCCATTCTGGGCAGAGCAGTCCCACCTCTGTTCCTCTCTCCATCATGTCTCCCT
>NW_009734511.1:1246-3865 GCF_000703405.1 Apaloderma vittatum | reverse complement strand
TCTTTCCTCTTGCCCTGATCATGCCAAAAAGCTGCTGAGAGCTGCCCAGTCACATCCAAACATTTCCCCTTACTCCTCATCTGGGACAGGACGTGAGGAGGCTTGACATTGGGAGGAGAGCAGAATCTGTAAGTAAAATATGACCACAGTGAAGGTGAAGGAGCTCCATGCTAGAGTGCTGCTAATGGATTTGACACAAGATAGCTCTGAGCAGCTTTAGGAAAGCGGGCAGTGTGAAGGTGGCAACCTGCAATGCTGGAGGAAAAGCTGTGAACGAGCATACAGTTAGAAGTCGTCTTCGACCCTTCTTAAGCAAGAAGAGTTCCTCACACCTGATCTAGGCAACTCTCACTCAGTAACATTTGTTAATTTAGATTTTTCTCTTTGAGACTAGTACTGGGTTTGGTCCTACTTAGTTCCAAAGATTCCAGTTTTCCTTGCAGCTTTCTGCAGCCTTCAACCAAAGCTTCCTGTTTACCACAGTCCAAAACACTGTCAGTGGCCACTAAAATCCAAACAGTCACCTCACCTTTGGTATAAATTCATCTCCTAGGAAGTGAGGACAAAGCAGTGAATCTTCAGATGTCCTTAGCACACTTACAGTGCATCATTCTACTAAGCTGTATTGCCCTGAATTAGAAAAACATTGAGTCAGTTCTAACTGGTCTGTCAGCCTGATCTTTGGGCGTTGCTCACCTGCACAGACATGCTAGTATAAAGCAGCACATTTTCTGTATATTTATATTATTTTGCATCTGAACAATGAGAACTACCTTAATTGTAATTTCTGTATTACATGTACTGGAATAACTTAGAATAAAAGGAGGAGGGAATGCTGTAAAACCAGAGAAACTTGCTGCATCAACTTACCCTAACAAGGCTTCTCTTCCTGGCACAGTAATGCTTATAGAGTAGCACTGAAAGCTCACTCAGAAATTAACTTAGATTTAAAAAATAATAATCTACAGACCCTAATGCACTGACTCCTCGCGTTTCTCGTAAGCTGCATTATGTGCTTTTTTGGTGGTGGTAGGCAGCATCAGGTTTTTCTCAAGAACAGAGGACTTGGATTTCCACCACTGTAGTATCTTGCAAACGTGAGTAGCCTTTTTGAAAACCATAGTCCTATTAACTTTAACAAAAATCACGACATAGACAATCAAGAGTGTTTTAATTGTTGCAGTCCTTAGATGAATACACACACAATGGCTGCTCTTTTTTGTCACAACCCTTGCCAGGAAACTAAACAGGTTTCCATACAATTTTAGCCAAGGCCACTACAAGAACATTTATTTACAAAGCAAATAAACAAAAAAGATTAAAACCCACCTACACTATCCTGGTTTAAGCTAGATGAGACTATAATACAAACTGGAAGTAGCATCTACCATCCTGTAAACACACTTAATATATTGAGAATTTTCCATAAGGCTGTTCTAACACATCTCAGATTGGTTCTACAGGCCACTGACGTCAACCAAAAGTTTCCAATGGATGCAGCAACACTTGGATCACATTTTTTATTTTATTTTAATAGAACAGTGTTCATTCTTTGCATTCCCATATAACTTCTTCACCCAGAGCTACTGAAACAAAGATTTGTAAAAAAAAGTAACTGTTACTAAACTATACACAAATAGGTAACCCAAGGAAAAAGATGCCTATCATAGTAAAGGTTAACTGAGAAGTCTTTAGAATTGATGCCAAATATTTGATATAAAAAGTCCATTAAAGTATAACACAGCCTCAGTGGTCAATACTGAGGTAACTAAGAAAATACTAGTAGAAGTTGTTTTCAGAACTTCTGCCCTCTGAAATCTTATCCAGTTGCAACATCTAAACAGAACAATAATGAAGGGAGCCAGCTCTCCATATTAAGCTTTTCTGAAATTTTTTTTTGAGAAAAAGAAAAGGCCTTATTCCAGCTTTCTGTAGTAACAGCATCACAACTCACCATTTTTAGATATTCTTTATACCTCAGCCAGTAGAGACATTCCTCCACTTTCATCCTTCTTCCCTAAATTAAACCTTAGATTATGTATAATGATATTAAAAAAAACTGCCTTAGAGGAGTTCTCACTTGCTGAGTTTCTGAAAAAGGTTAGCTGCACAGCTACAAGCCATCCCAGTTGCATACTGGGTCCCATATGTCAAGGCTTTAGAACAGCAGGTTTATTTTTGGCTTTGTGTATTCGTCTGAAAAAAATGTGGAGGATTAAGAAAGGAGCAGAAAACTTTCAGTAGTATAGATATTTGCAACCCTGATCACCAATACTGCAAATGCTCTTTAGCAAAGTTTTTCTATCTGGACACATAAGTGAAAAGTGAGAATTACATTCCACTTTTCCTCAACACTATGTAGAAACTCATCTTCCACGCTGTTCTTTTCCAAAACACACTCACTGTGGGGGGTGAAGACAAAGGCTGCACACTTGCTAATGGTGGCAATATAACTAAAACCAGACAACAGCAGTGGCAATCTTTTTAGCCTGGACAATATTAGATGTTAAGTCCAGCCAAAATCTTAAGGGCTCAGCCTCTATGCAAATATTATGCCAGGTGGTTAAAGCATCTATGGCGATGACGACAACAAGCAAGCTAAGGGATCTAGAGCTGTTG
>NW_009734511.1:0-1215 GCF_000703405.1 Apaloderma vittatum | reverse complement strand
TTCCCTACATCACCCCTGGCAATCTGACAGAAGGACAAATCCATGTCTTTCAAAAAGAAGGCAAAACCAGGAGGTCGGTGATTTTTCCCTCAGTGTTTTGGTGGTTTTTCTTATTATATCCAACACTTAAAATGTGATAATAGATACCCCAGTGCTGCAAATGATACCATGCACTGCAATAAAGCATAGCAAAGGAAAGGAGACACTGTACAATCTTCAGAGATATGAATTTTCTAGGTGGAGACCAAAAACTATGAAAGGTCTAAGTACAGAATCACAGAATATGTTGTGTGGAAGGGACCTTTAGAAGTCACCTAGTCCAACCTCCCTGCAGTGAGCAGGGACGTCTTTAACTAGATCTTCCAAACCCAAAAATCAGCTTAAATCTTGAAAAGAACATGCATCCTTCTACTCACTTAACATCCCCACTTCTACTTACTGTTTAAAACTGTTTTGCTGGGCTCAAAGGGAGAAGGTGGATTGGGTGAAAATACATTTATGGTTTATAACTCTACGAAAGAGGTTCACCTTGCAGGATCAGGGGAGCACAGCAATACTATACCAAGCTGTACAGCAACAATTTCTCCCTTTATTTAATTTCATAACAACAAATTACACCTAACACTGACCTTTAGTTTTGAGATGTATTTAATCCCAAAACTCAAGAGTATAACATTCCTTTCTGGCACCAGGAGAAAAAGATTAAGAAGTTACAGTTTGCCAAACAGTTCTACAATGACAAAATAATCGATACATTACTACTGTTTTAAATGAAGAAACCAGGCTTTTCTTCAGTTCTAACCAGCTAATCTGTCTTTCAGGGTTCACACTACAATTATGGCTTCCCTTTCTTATTCCCAATTCCCGTGTATCATGTAGCCTACTCTTTGACAGGTCTCACATTTCTAGATACATTGTGGATTTAAAACCAATGTTTGGAGGTCTTAACAATATTCTGTCTCATCAGATTACCTTCCTCTTATGTCAAAACATGAGGGAACTGTGGGAAAAGCATATGTAAGTGCTTTGAGTACAAAATATCTGCTGGTTTGGTTACAAGTCCCAAAAGCCCAGATCAAGTATTTTTTCCTACAGTGATCTCTGTATTTAAAGGAGCACCAGGAGATTAAATCCCTCTTTCTCCTAAAACTGGGGGTGGGGTGTTTAGTTTGGGGGTTTTTTGTTGGTTTTCATTTGTTTTGTTGAGGTTTTTTT
>NW_009734510.1:0-2819 GCF_000703405.1 Apaloderma vittatum | reverse complement strand
TCTACAGACAATGGTCCTCGTTGGTGTCCTGTTCGTTGTGTGTGGCCTGTTCTGGATTCCCGGAAGACCTCATGACATCACACCGGCCTGGCATGGGACCAATGTTTGGGTGACTTTGATGCACCAACTTAACCAGAGTAGCTTTTGTGTTTCTCTTGCTCAGCCCTACCAGCCTTTTCATACGTGCTTAATAGGTGTTCCATTAAATGATTCAGAAGCGCATTTGTCAGTATCTCAGTGTGGCATGGGAGGATCATCTGTGACAAGGAAATGTAATGGCAGTATGCAAAATTGCACCCTTGGGTTTTTTGACCGGGCCACCAAATTACCAAAAGGCAGGGAGCCAGAAGAATTAGAGATTTTGGGAACCTTGACTGCACGAGCATGCTTGTATGTTAATAGCACTGGTTGGCATGCCTCCAGTGGGTTACCCCTGAGAGTGAATAGTGATACTGAAGTATCTGACATTTCACCTTTGTCCCCTTTTTGGCAGAATGCCTCTCGATGTTGCTGGAAACAAGAGCTATTCAGTGGCGGGAATCAGATCTGCATCACAACTGCCAAAAGGGTTGTTCTTACTGTGTGGGGAGCGAGCTTGGGCTGGCATACCAACCAGGGCTGTAGTAGGTCCTTGTACTTTTTGTCGCTTGGCCATGAGGGCACCACATATGAAAATGCTTCTAAATCACAGTGATTTGCATACCTTTTCTCAAGCGTGTGTGAAAAGATCAGCGACACTGATGAAAAATTGTAATAGCAATGTGCAACTTTGGAATACTGCAGAACGTATTTTTGCTTCTATTTTTGCCCCTGGTGTAGCAGTTGTAAACACGCTAACAACCTTAAATAGAATGGCTTGCTGAGGCAGTGTTTGTAGCTCAAAACCAAAAAGGGGCAATTGTGGGGGATGGCAGCTGGACTGCTGATAACCTGGCATTGGTTGAAGACATTGACCTTGACAAATTCTCAGTGTACCCTTTAGATGGGAAGTTGCGTGTACTGACTTTGGACACGTTTGCGAAACTTTCTCCCTCAAGATCCAGAGGGATGAGCCCAACCAGAAGCTACGAATTGTAAACCAATTAGAATGTGAAAAACAAGTGTTTGACCTATAAGCAAAGGCCACGCTACCTTCTTCTAGTACCTTCGACTATGTATAAAAGGCACACCCTTTGTGTAATGAAGTAGCCATTTTTAAGCCATTTTAATCACCACTCAGATGTGTCGTGTATGTCTCTACAACGACACTCACCCTAACCCTAACCCAAAACCTAATACCTAACCCTATCCCTAACTCGAAACCCTAATCCTAACCCTAAACGTAACCCAAACCCTAATCCTAAAGGTAAATTTAACACTATACCTAACGATAACCTTAACCCGAAATCTAGCGCTTAACCTAAACCTAACCACAAACCTAACCTTAATTCTGATTCTAACCTGAACCCTAACCCCTAATCCTGACCTTAACCATAATATGTAACCATAACCCTAACCCTAAACCTAATCCTAATCCGAATCCTAACCCAAACCCTAACTCTAACCCTAAACCCTAACATTAACTGTAACCATAACCCTAACTCCTAACCCTAAACATAAAAACTAACAGCTAACCATAACCCTAACCCTAACCTTAACCCTAACCTTTATCCTAACTCTAAACCCTAACCCTAACCCTAAACCTGAATCTAAACTTAACCCCTAACCATAACCTTAACCCTAACCACAACCCTAACCCTAACCCTAACCCCTAACCCTAACCCTATCCCTAACTCTAAACCTAACCATAAAATTAAACCCTAATCCTAACCTTAATCCTAACCCTAACCTTAATCCTAACCCTAACAGTAGTCCTAACCCTAACCGTAACCCTAACCCCTAACCCTAACCTCTAATCCTAACCCTAAGCCTAACCCTATCCCCTAACCCTAACCCTAACCCTAACCGTAACCCTTAACCCCAACCTCTAACCCTAACCCTAAACCTAACCCCTAACCGCTAACCCTAAACTTAACCCTAACTCTACCCTAACCTGGTCCCTAACCCAAACCTAACCCTAACCCTTACCCTGATGAATCAGAAGTCACGGATGCTGCTGATGATCAATATGATCAAGCAAATGCCACTTTATTAATGCACAAACGCGGTTAACATACAGTTCACAACGTCCTTTCTTTCTAAATGCTCTATATTGATTGGCAGTCCATGCTCCTGTTCACACGCTGTTTTCCTTTGTTGATTTGCTCTTCGCTGCTGATCACGCTCCTGCTTCTGCCCACCTGCATTTTGGGTTTGTTTCTGTTTTCAGTTGCTTACACCAGTCACAGCTCCTTCTTTTTGTTTGCTTCAGCATATTCTCACAGCTAGTGACCTTCACAATGTCCTTCACAAACTCTTGTCAAGCAAGGCCTAAAACTTGTCTAAAAACAGGCCGTCTGGATTGTTCAAAACATGTCCGCTGTCCTTTAAATACCCCACAAATCCCCCTTTTTGTTTTTTTCTTGAACAAGCCAGACTCCATGCATTAAACATTTAACTGCTGACATAAAACATTTTAGAATACATCCCAATATCATCAATGTTATCAATATTCCAATCAATAAAACCACTCCATGAATCATACTCCTTGGGCAGTACTTCAGATGAGATCGTTAACTATAAAAGAACAGAACAAAACACCCCCCCAACAACAAATTCTATCAAACACAAGTTTAATACAGAAAACCATATTTTAAGGTTTAACCAAGTCATATCCTTGCTAGAAAGTGTGCAGTATTTTTCACACTGTGTTGTTATGTTTTACTTGTTGCTCTGCCTGA
>NW_009734509.1:0-3523 GCF_000703405.1 Apaloderma vittatum | reverse complement strand
AATCCGTGTCTCTCCATTTCAGAGACAAGGACAAAGATAGATATATGAGTTTATATGTATGTATATGGATATATATTAATAGATTTATGTATGTATGTACATGTGTATATATATGTATACATATAAATATACAAATGCAGCCCTGGTCAGAGAAAACTTCAGATGTCCTGTAGGCATGCACGTGGGTTGTAACTCTTCATAGGAACATAATGTTATTCAGTTGGTGGAATTTTAAAATTTCAAGTCTGTGGACCCATATATGAAAAATATATGCAAGCTTAAAAAATATTCCATTGTCCTCTCTTTTTTTTGGTTATTGATGCTGTGGAAGGCTATAAATCAAGACTCAATAGCCATGGTGACTATTAAGCAGGTATTCTTTATTGCAGAGCTGGGCACACAGGGGATTGCTCCTCCCAATGTGAGTGCCGTAGAGAGTCAGATGCATAGCTGATGTGCAGGTTATACATACATATTCATGATATTTCTGAGAAATTATTAACATATTCATTATTTTCTGAGAACTCGTTATCATAGGTTGCCATCCATTCCTGCATGCGCCGTATAGTTGTTTGGTGGTTGTCAGGGATCTCTGCTGGTTGTTTACTTCATCATGATAGTCTTCATCAGAATGTCCTTTTGATGAGCTCCATTTAATTAACACCTTATCTTTGTTAAGAGACCCCAAGGCTGGCCTAGGCTGGTTCTGCATATCTTAATGGCACTTGAGAGTCCTGGAGCATTCTGTCTTTGAAGATAAGCTCTCCTTGTAGAATATCTTTGTCTCACACCTCTGTTCTCCCACTGATTGTGCTTGCCCAAGCATATTAAGTTTCCTACATACCAGCTAAAACTACAGTTCTGGCTATAACTATGGTTCCAGCTAAAACCACAGCTTCGTTATGCGGTTTGGAGGTAAAATTCTTTCATAGACAACAGAAACTAATTATGTGTGACTCCTCATATCCTAGATTCAGCATTTCAAAGCTCTGAGAAACTTCACACAGTTGTCATTTTTTAAAATCAAATGTGAAAGGAATACTTGCCATTCCTTGCATAACAGGAGAAAATTTCAAAAACCCCTGTCACTTATGGGTTCCAAGAAGATGCATGATGCAGTCCCAAATAATGGACCTTCCATATGCAGAAGAAGTCGATTTCTGTTATGACATTGGTCTGCAGAGCTGGAACTACACATTTTGAAAAGATAATTTTGTGCTGACAGAAATGAGAAATACAATATGGAGGAACCTGCAGGCTTTTCAGAGGGCGTTCAGAGGCCTTTTCTTCAAAGTACCTCTGCAGGAGCCAAGGTATCTGCTTTTAGAGCCAGAGAAATGGAAAATGCTCCTATTATTACACCACTCTAGTGCAGAACTGCCATAAGGAATCCACTAACTCTCCTGTAAGATATGCAACGTATACAGGAAAGCACCAGATAGTCTGTTGATTTCAGTGGATGACCATAAAACCATGATACAGTTTGTTTCAATATTCATTTATATTACACACCCTCAAGCCGAAAGACAGGAATTTTAACCCAATTTGGGTTTCCGACTAAACTTTCACATAGGTGAGGGTCACGTCTAGTGAGAACAGAGAGTGGCTGTTTTCAGTACCACCATAACCACTTTCATGGCTGCAGTGGTAAACCCTCAGCTCACTGTCAAGAGGCCAGTAGCCTCCAGTGGAAATCTGTGTGATTTCAAGCACCAAGAATGTCAACTGTTTAGTGCCTCAGTCAGTCAATGAGGCTGCTACCTGTGCTTATGGACAACACAGACTAAGATACCGTAGGAAATGTCTATGTCAGTTATTTCTTTCCATGCACCTGTATATCTGACAGGAGCCTAACTAACTAACACTATCTGTAACACTGTATTATCGGGGGCTCTGGTGGAGACCAAGGAGAACACAGGCCAGCACTGTGCCCTTGTGGCAAAGTAGGCTAACAGTATCCTGGGCTGCATTAGGAGGAGTGTTGCCAGTGAGCTCACAGCTTCATTACTGTTCCTAGTTCTGGGCTCTCCAGTACAAGAGGTGGAGAGACTCCAGTCATGGGCCACTACGATGATGAAAGGGGTGGAGCAGCTCTCTTAAAGAAAAAGGCTGAGAGAGCCAGGATTGTTCAGCATGGAGAAGAGAAGGCCTGAGGTGATCTTACCAACAAAAGAAAACCAGGGAGAGCCTCCATCCCCTACCAGACCCAGGAGAAAATATGGTAACCAAAGACAAGGATAAGGCTGAGGTGCTTAATGCCTTCTTTGACTCAAGTTTTAGTAATAGAAACATTTTTACTGAGGGAATCCAATCCCCCAAGCCAAGAGACGGGGGCCAGGAGCAAAATGTCCCCCCCACAATCCAGGAGGAGGTGGTCAGCAAAGTGCTGCTCCACATCGATGTGCACAAATCTATGGATCAGATGGGGTTCATCCTAGAATGCTGAGAGAACTGGCAGGGGTGGTCACCATTGTCCATCATTTATTAGCAGTCTTGGCAGCCTGGGGAGGTTCCAGCTGATTGGAAGTCAGCCAATACAACATAAATCTATAAGAAGGGACAGAAGGATGACCTGGGAAATTACAGGCCTGTCAGTGTGACTTCAGTGCCAGGGAAGGTGATGGAGCAGATCATCCTGAGTTCCATTATGAAGCACATGAAGGACAACCAGGTGATCAGACCCAGTCACCATGGGTTTATGAAGGGCAGGTCCAGTTTAACAAATCTGATCTCCTTGTATGACAGGGTGACCCATTTGTTGGATGAAGGAAAGGCTGTGGATGTTGTCTGCCTTGACTTTAGTAAGGCATTTGACACTGCTGCCCACAGCGTCTTCCGAGAGAAATTGACTAAAGCTAGAGATAGATTGGTTCAGATTGGATGGTAGGAAGAAGTTCTTCACCATGAGAATGGTGAGACACTGGAACACTTTGTCCAGAGAGGTGGTAGAAGCCACACTCCTGGAAGTTTTTAAGGCCTGGAAGTTTTTTTAAGGTTTGAGCAACATGATTTAGTGGGAGATGTCCCTGCGTCCCTGCCCAGGGCAGGTGGGTTGGAACTAGATGATCTTTAAGGTCCCTTCCAACCCTGACAATTCTATGATTCTATGACTGCTCTTGGCTTGGATGGGCATATGCTTTGCTGCGTAAAAACTGGTTAGAAGGCAAAGTCCGAAGAGTTGTGGTCAACGGAGTTAAATCAAGTTGGTGGCCAGTCATGAGTGGTGCCCCCAAGGCTCAGTACTTGGGCCATTCCTGTTTAACATTTTTATCAGTGATTTGGACAAGTGGATATAGTGCACCCGTAGTAAGTTTGCAGATGACACCGAGCTGCTTGAGGGTAGGGAGGCTCTACAGAGAGATCTAGATAGGCTTGATCACTGGGCAAAGGCCAATCCCATGAGTTTCAATAAGGCCAGATGCCAGGTCCCGCACTTCAGCCACAACAACCCCCAGCAGCACTACAGACTTGAGGAGATCAGGCTACTCAAGGCTCCATCCAACTTGGCCTTGAACACCTCCAG
>NW_009734508.1:9437-21238 GCF_000703405.1 Apaloderma vittatum | reverse complement strand
CAGTTGGTGGCCAGTCACAAGTGGTGCCCCCCAGGGCTCAGTTCTGGGGCCAGTCTTGTTAAACACCCTTATCAGTAACCTGGATGAGGGTGCACTCTCAGTAAATTCATGCATGACACCAAACAGGGTGGGAGGGCTGATCTGCTGGATGGTAGGGAGGCTCTGCAGAGGGGTCTGGACAGGCTGGAAGGGTGAGCCAAGGCACATTGTCTGACGACAAGTGCCAGGTTCTGCATCTGGGTCACAATAACCCCAGGCAACGCCACAGGCTTGGGGCAGAGTGGCTGGAAAGCTGCCTGGCAGAAAAGGATCTGGGGGTGCTGGTGGATAGCCAGCTGAACGTGAGCCAGCAGTGTGCCCAGGTGGCCAAGAAGACCAACGGCATCCTGGCCTGTACCAAAAATAGTGTGTCTAGCAGGAGTAGGGAAGTTATCGTGCCCCTGTACTTAGCACCAGTGAGGGCACAGCTTCGGTACCGCGTTCAGTTTTGGGCACGGCAGTATAAGAAAGACACTGAGGTACTGGAGCGGGTCCAGAGAAGAGCAGTGAAGCTGGTGAGGGGTCTAGAGAACAAGAGCAGCTGAGGGAGCTGGGATTGTTTAGTCTGGAGAAGAGGAGGCTGAGAGACCTCACTGCTCTCCACAACTACCTGAAAGGATGCTGTAGTGAGGTGGGTGTTGGTCTCTTCTTCCAGGTGACCAGGGTTAAAATGAGAGGAAATAGCCTCAAGTTGCACCAGAAGAGTTTCAGATTGGATATTAGGAAAAATTTCACTGATATGGCAGGCTAAACAACAGGGCACGGCTATCTATATGGTGTCACTATGCCCTGCAGTACTTTTCAGGCCAGGTAACAGGAAGTCACGTAGAAAGAAACAGAAGTTTGAACCAATGGCTTAGCAGACTTTTGTTTCCAGCAAATATGTTTGTGTTAAACATTTCTGCAAAAAAAATTCATTTTGTTGAGTCAACACTTCCAAAGAACTTGTGTTTCATTGGGAAATCCCTGAAGTGTTCCAATTAGACTGTTTAACCAGCCAAAGTAGAATTCAGCAAACATTATTAGAAAATACAAGTTGTAATTATTACAATTTCACAGCAAAGAAATGTCAACCAATCTTCAACTCATCACAAGAGAGGCACTTTGTACACCCAGTATAAAGTTGAGGGGATTAGTTCTAGATAAAAGTTAATCTAAGATCTCTTGCCAATGTGACATTAGTTTATGCTAGATAACAATTAGACTAAATCATCCAAAGTTCTGGCCTCAGGTTACACTGTTCAGTGAATAGATGATGGGGATCTGTCTATCTTTTCTAGCTGGTTTGATCTGCAGTAATTCTATCCAAATTCTTTGACTGCCCACAGATAATTTACCATCATCATTTTAACTTGAGAGAGAACCTGTGGAATCTCATGTATCTCTAGGTACACTAACCACATTTTTTAATAAAATCTCTCAATCTTACTCAGTTCTTCCTACTTACTGTGTTTTGCTTCACATTGCAGTGTAGTCTTGGAGTACATAAATGGGATTTCTTGTGAGTGAGGATAGGTCAGGAGGTGGGCTCCACAGCACAGTGGTCTTTCACTTCATGTCACCAGACTTGATTTAGTGTGAAGTGTCTACCATGTCCTCAGAAACCACCTTGTTCTAGAGATACACTCCTTTCAAACTACACCAGCTGCTAGAAATATGGCTTTTCAAAGTTAATGCAAATCACAACAACTAACAGAAAATACATGTTGCTCTTCTAGCAGAGTGGTAAGGCACATCTGCAACTCTTCCCTAAGTGGCTGCTAGACAAACACTGTACCATCCTTCCTTCTAAAAAGAATCCAAAACTATTCCACAAAGTGCTGACTCACTTTACAATCTTCTAAGCTCCGGCTTAAATACTTTTTTTAAATATATCTTGCACATGCACTAATAGCCTATAGCAAAAACAAGAACATGGGGACATGGGGGTTCTCCATCTCTACATCCCACCTCTAGAACTACTTTTCACTAATCAGGCAGTAAGTCTTAGGCACTTCTGACATTTTTATTAACTAAATACACTTTTTAAAGTATACGGTTAGAAAAAAGTTCATCACAGCTTGAAGTGCACCCAGGGAGGAGGACATTTAAGGACACTGTCTGTATTATTTTCATTGAGCTGTCAGTTTCTTGTAATTTTTCTTATGCTTTTTAGTAATTTCTTGTTTTTAAAAAGAAAGCTTAGCTTTATTCTGATCGGGTCAATTGTGCAACATTGACAGCTGATATAAATTTTTAAACAAAATATGGATTCAGGGCATTGGCAAAGTCCCATCTCCCATTTGCCTGTTCTGAACTTAAAGGTCTTGTACCAATGGAGGAGAAGCTAGGCAGGAAGCCAAGGCATTAGTCTCCAGCTGTACAGTCTCCTCCAAGAAACAAGCTGCGCTGTAGGATACATAATGCTACCATCTCATTTCCCAGTTCAGTCAGTCAGCTCTTTATCCCCTGGCATGGCAGGACTCCAGTCAAGGCTCAATATGACTTGATGGAAGTAGTGTTGTAAAAGGGAAAAAATACCAGTTTACTCCACAGACAGTTTGCAGTAGGATGGAACACATGTTTGAAGGACTGAAAATGCTTACTGATACGGGTCACGTAAGAAACAAGCTAAAAGCCAAATGAGTTCTCAGGTCAGCAATGAAAATAGATAAAAATCTTTGTGACATGTTAACAAAAGAGATGCCAAGAGCTCAAACTGCAAGGTCAACAGTGTTGTGGCCAGTACAAACAATCAATTTGAATCCTGGGAATGTAAAGAGACAGAAGAATGATGCTCATTGCTATATAAAGGTCAAAGCATTTACAGGATATTGTGTTCCAGATCCAAACTAGGTCTGTCCCTTACTGTATCTAATCACAAAAAGTGTTGGGTAATTGACTTTAGCTGATAGAATTCTAAGTTATGCTGAGAACTTCCTCACAAACTTCTTACCTGTTTAGACGTGTTTTCACCCTGACATATGATGATTTGAAATAACTTCTATACTTCCAGGGCAAACACATAATCAGTTATCAATTATGAATTTAGGCTGAAGTCTGTCTGCAATTAGGGAAACATTTAAGCCCATGCTGATAATCATTTCTAAATAGCAACATCTTCCTAAGTTCAGTCCGAGAAAGTGATGCTTTGAATTTAGCCATACAAATCACTGAAATGCACAGGAAAAAAACATCAGGATTGCTAGCATTCAAATAAGGCTTAATTTCTTTTGCAATCTGGAACATAGGAGGTTCCACAAAAACATTAGGAAAAACTTCTTCACTGTAAGGGTGACAGAGCCCTGGCACAGGCTGCCCAGGGAGGTTGGGGAGTCTCCTTCTCTGAAGACATTCAAAACCCACCTGAACACGTTCCTGTGCAATCTACTGAAGATGATCCTGCTCTGGCAGGGAGGCTGGACTAGATGATCTTTTGAGGTCCCTTCCAACCCCTAACACTCTGTCATTCTGCAATTCTTTGGTTTCCCCTCAGAAGACGACTTTTCAATATGATTTATTCACGAATAAATGTTTTATTAAACAAGACAATTAGTATTATTTTGGTTCTCCTTTAGCCCTTCCCAGTTACATCTTCAAGTACCTAAAACACAGCTCTTTCCTCCTTTCATCTCCATAAGCAGAATCTTTAAGATTCATTTTGATATATGCTAAAATACTTTAGAGATCATAAGAGAAAATATTAGGTAGATGGTGTCTGGATAAAAATTAACATTGTAATTGAAGGCAGAGTGAAGTCAGCAGTTCTGCATTACCCTAAGATAGGAAATAATGAGCTGCATTAAGAAAAAAGTTATAACCTTTTCACACAATCAAAAGAAATTGAAGATTTTCCCAGATAACTTGCTTAAACATTTCACAGAATCACAGAATGCTAGGAGTTGGAAGGGACCTCAAAAGATCATCTAGTCCAGGCCCCCTGCCAGAGCAGGATCATCTACAGTAGATCGCACAGGAATGCATCCAGGTGGGTGCTGAATGTCTCCAGAGGAGACTCCACAACCTCCCTGGGCAGCCTGTGCCAGTGCTCTGCCACCCTCACAGTGAAAAAATTTGGTTGCTTCAAATGCAGACTTCAGCGAAAGAGGCTTTAGCTCACGAAAAGACTTTCTCAATGGGTGATGCTTAGATTCAGAGTTATTTTCCCTTTACAAATAAATAGAAAAGTCAAAAATATTTCCACAAGCAACTACAGTAAGGAATGGGCAAAATCCGTACTGGAAGCCCACACTGCTTTGATTTTCTCTTTTAATTGTTGTAATTACTTAAAAACCATCTGATTTTTTTGAACTAGAGCTCAGATCACTTAAAGAAATGAGACTCTACTGAAGGCTTGTTGCAAAGCTTTAGAACAGCTTTTGAAATCTTGACCAGGAACACTTGAAATACAGCAGGTCTTCATAATTTCTTTTATTTTATGAGGTCATCAGGTTAAGAACTACACACACTAATCTGGGGGTTGTTTATTTTAAAATATTGATAAAAGACACAAGGACTAGTTTTATTAGAGAGAACAATCTCACCCGTGCACCCTTCTCCGGAAAACACTTGCACCCAGCGCTGCAATCACGGCCCCCACATGGCCCACTGTAAAATTTCTTTCCACCCTATTAAAAAAGAAAAAAAGAAAGAAGAAAATTGAGTTTCATAAGTATTTATTATCTGAAGATCTTCTTTAATTAAAACGTATTGTTTCAGTACTTTTCACATATGTTACATATGTCATATGAATTTGCAGGAAATAAGTGGAAAGATATATTTTAAATTCTCTGTAATTAGGTCATTTTCAGAACCACCAAACAGACAGAAAATGTTGGTTTAGAAATCCTCTAAGGACAAGTCAATTTACACAAGTTGGTGTTACTCTGCAGGGTGTCGCATTCTTTCCAGGGCTAGCAAAATCCGTAAAACGAGATATATTTAGACATTCAGTACGCTATCAGACTAAGAACACAATAATTAGAACTTGTGCCTCAGCTATCTTACATCCCCAAGTATCTTGGTAGTTCTCGTTAATATAGAGAAAAATTTAACTCCGTGATTCCTGTGCATTTTTAAGAGCAAGAAGCTGCATCCCCTGAGCCACAAGAAGAGAAAATCCTGGATGAGAGAAGGTGGCATTTTCAATTTAGCATAGATGTGCAAGGAAAGCAGTAGGAAACCATAGTGGATTTGGATTTAATCTGAAAATATATTCTGAATTTGCTGCACTAGGATTAGTTATTTCAAGAAGTATTACAATTTTTATGCAAGTCTGAAGTTCCTGTGTCATGAACTTAATTGTTCAATTTAGTGTTGTAATGTTGTAGCGCTGTAACTCACTAAGAACATCTCTCCCTAAGGAAACTGTCTTTCACAGCTGTGGGTTCAGCTACAGTCCCTAGGTTTTGGAACTCCAAATGGAATGAATATTTAAGCTCCTTATATCAAGGTGACCAAACTACGTGCTGAAATAAGTTCAGACTGGAACGGAATATTTCTTTACTAAAAACCTTCACAGAAAATATTTAAAGCTTTTAAAATTTGCTGACATCTGTCAGTCAGGAACATGAAAAATCAAACGCAATTAACTTAAGTTTCTCATGTACTTTCGAAATTCTTTGCATTAGCTTACTCAGAGGACCTAACTAGTCAGATCTCACTTGGTAAGTTTTCTGCTAAAACTCTCTCTCTACACCCTAATGTTTGCAACATTTTGCTGAATTAAATATTTTTTGTTTTAAGATAGCAAAGAATGAATTAACAAAAAGCATTAAATCCAACCTCCTGTACTTCCCTAGCCTGAAGGGAGCATTATCTCTTGCTGTAAAATAGTCATAGCAACCTTCAAGCAATTCTAAGAGGCATCAGGTATAAAAAAAACCTCCAAACAGCCCATAAGCAAACAGTACTTCTGCAGACTTTTTGGCAGTTTTATCAGTTGAGATCTCAGTAGATACGGGGCTTTTGGACTACCCATTAACATCCTTTGCATCACAAGAGAGGCACTGTAACAGGAAACACAATGCAGGCAATTCTGACCCTAGGCAGCAGGAAATAAAGGCAAGCTTAATGCAGTAAAATTTAAAAAAACCCCAAACTAACAAAAAAAACCAAACCACCCACCAAAAAAAAGGTGAACGCAAAGAACAGTAGAAAAATTGTATCTAGAGGTTATATAATAGACTACAAAGGCATCTCCAAACCATCCGCTCAGACAAGGGATATTATCAGCATGAACTTGAGCCTGCAATGCACACTGGCAAGGGCTCAGTACATAAAAAACGGTCCCTGCCTTAAGAGACACATTGGTGAGAGACCATTTCTGACCACAAGTATTAACTGAGACTTTAGGATCTGGCTCTAAGAAGATGTAAGAGTGAAGTGCACCAAGACACATCTTTTGTTGTGTTTATACACATATTTTGCAGGGGAATCTTGGACTCATTGCTAGCCAATGTATACCTCTATTCCTGACCCATAACCTTACATTTACACTCTTAGCACATAGCTTTATGCCTCCAGGGAATCAGATTATGCCTTCCCAGACATTTATTCAATCTTAAATTCTTCAAGGATTGCAACTTCCAATTTTTTTTTCCCTCCAGATTATTACTTGTTCCAAGAGTCAGCTGCATGAGCTTTTGGGTCCCATGGTTCTGTTAATTCTGCTTGCCTCCCAGGAGTGCGTAATGACAAATAAACTTCATGTCACTGCAGCTCTAGATTCCTCCAAGATCACTGCCTTCCAACAGTTACTGTCTCAGAACACTGAAGCTCACCTTATTAGAAATCTGCCATCTCTAGTGGCAGTTAGGTCCTTCCCAGTGACAGGACAAAAAGCAAGGATTCTTCCCCTTCCTGCTACTTGTGCTGCTCCCCACAGTGCTGTGGTTTGCAAATATGGTTCTAGTCAAAAACCCACTTAAGTCAAAACAAGTAATTCCATTGAATTTATTTTGAGCTGGATCAAACTCTCACTGAGGTTAATTAAAAACTGAAAATACATCCCTATTTGCTGTAAAATTATGTTCACAATATATTTCTAGGTTCCTTTTCACAGCACAAGGAGTCATTTTGCTCACTTTTGAACAAAAGCATTTGGAAAGGAAGCAAACAAAAGCCAGATGGCTCCAAACCAGGTGTTACATGTTTTAAGCATTTTATTTAGGGGAAATAGCTGACATCAGACACTCCAAGGCAACTTAAATAGCAATCAGCCATGTGCATAATATCTATGAATATAACTCTAAAGGCTACATATAAGATTCCAGATCACAGTGTTCTCTTCTGAAAAGGTTTAATACATTTTTCCATTCACATGTACAAATGTATAGGTCAGTCAAACATTTACAGATTGTAACCTGAACTGGTAAACATGGGCCCTCTCAGAAACAGTTAAAATTAAAGAAATAAGAGTATTAGTTATAGTGATAAGCACTACCATTACAACAGAAATTAATTAAACTATTTTAATTTCATTGGTTAGAAGTAGACCAAGGTTTTCAAATCAGAAAACATAAATACAGAATAATAGCACTGTTAAAAAAATGTGGATACCCTACATTTTACAGTTAGCTGTGCTGGCAGCACTGTGTTGCAGAATTAAGACTTTCGTCCTTCAGCTCTTTTCTAAACAAGTACCGAACTCTTGCTTGCTAATTATGAAAAGAGACCCTGACCAGCTGAGTATAGTTTATGTTGGGAGTTTGTCTGTGAGAATGAACAGATAAGAGGCTTCTCGTACACAAGATGTGCCTGGGAGTGAATGTGAGAGTATGATCAAAGCAGACCTGGGAAAGTCTGTCCTCCCTGTGTGATAAGAGCGTGACTGGAGGAGTACATGGCTGCATAGTCTGGTCTCTTGTTTGTAACCCACAAATAGTGCTTCTTGCTAATAAGTACAAATATGTGTGCCTGCTTGCAATAAAGCGAATTCCGTTTTCCACCATCTCGGAGTTCATGCGTGCTTCTCCACAAAAAAACCCCACATTCTCTGAGTTTTAAGTAGCTGTAATATAAAATGAGTAACATAACTGATTTTAACTGAGTTACTGCAGGCTTACATAAGAATCACTAGCCTTTAAATGTAGGAGAAACTACTTTATCTAAGAAGCATTGATATGAGCAAGAAACTATTTTTAAAAGACATTCAAAAACAAGAGTCAGTGCAAGACTGATGTTTCTCTCCTGCTTCTGGTGTACCTCCATCAAGCACTTCTGCACAGTTGATTCACTCAGAGGGAGTGTCATTTGAATCATTCCATTGACTTCAGCTTGTTCTAGAGTGAAGTCTAAGAGAGTAAAGAAAACCAGGAGCTGTGATGCCATAAGAGGTATCCCAGACTCATGTTCATTCCAGCATTTCTAAAGCAACACACAGCACACTAAAGCAGCTGCAAATGATCTTGAAGGTCCTGCCTGCAAATCCAAAGAAAATTGTACCTGCAGCACAGGCAGGAGTAAAGCAACTAACACAGGACTTCAGTGGGAGATTGCCAGAAGTACAGCTCAGATGTGCAAGCTGGAGCTCAACTTCGCCTCAAGACTTCTGCTCTGTATAAAAGGGTCAGCTGCAGAAGACTTGAAATCTAGTGAATGAAGACAATGATTTCAATCAGTTGGGAGGGTGAAACCACAAGCCTCAAGTTAAAGTAGCAACGGTGGTAATGGGAAAATAAATTGGAAACCTTCAGAAAAGAAAGGATTCTAAGGAATGCAGCATGCAAAACTGGTAGATGTAAAGCAGGCTGATAAAAGAGTATGCCCATGATAAAAGAGAAAAAGTTGATAATGCTAAAATAGAAAGTGAAAGAATGTCAGGCTTGCATAAAAAGATGCAACAGGGATGAAAATTTTTCCTTCAAGACTTATTTCCAGTAACTTCCCTACTCCAGTTAAAGACTGCTCTAGTTCAGAGCAAAATCCTATCAAGAGACTTCAAAATCAAAAGCTGGAAATGGAGCATAAACTTCTGAAATGACAAGGTGTTATGAAGCAGAAATAAACTTACAGTCTTGCCAGTTAGACTTTATGAAAACTATGGCTGGGATTTGTTTGTCAGTGAAATATTGACAAGTGAGAATAAAATTAATCATGGCAGCGAAACATCAGATAAAATTAAAATATAAACACATTTTTTCCATGAAGAATATCAGGTGCCTGAACTCATTTCAATGTTTTTCTTAGTGATGTTCCCCAAACCCTGACTTGTTCTATCTCCTCAGTTTTTTTAAATAGCATTAAAAGCCGGTTCAAGCCTAGGAACTAAAAAAAAAATTTATTTTTATTTTTTCAAACTGGGGGATACATAATCAAAAGGAAGCAGCATACAAAGAGAAAGTCCTGATAAATGACCAAACAGAAGGATGACAGAAGCCTTGGAGAAGTGAACAAACTTTATTTAAATGATGTTCTGGACACTGCCCTGCTGATGGGGATGGAATGCTTAGCTGTCTTACACTAACTAGAGGAAAGGACAATGCTGGTAGAAGAGCAAGTATACATGAGCTTCCATAAATATATGCAGAAGAAATTAAGTTTTTAAGCAGAGGGCAACATCCTGCTAGTTATAAAGGCAAGAGACTTAATAACTTTGATGAACTGGTAATCCCTTTAAATGGACATTGATATGAAACAGTGGCCAGTCACAGTACAAGAGAGGACTTGGTGACTGCTGCTTTTCCTTTGTTGCTAAAGCTTTTCATGCCAAAGCATCACCTACCCATCCAGTTCAGTTCCAGCCATTAATACCAGAAGTGTCTAGAAGGTAAAGCAATGGAAAAAAAAAAATTCATCTCATGAAATAAAAATTGATGGAAATTGTCCTCAAGGTCTCCATTTTCTACATCTACAAATTTCTCCTATGATTAAAATCTGATGTAAAATCATGCCAAGCCTGGAAAAGCACTTTTCATTGACTGTAACAGGATTAGAATGTAAAAAACACACAAGCAAAAGTAAGGATCTGAACAGTTGAAACACTAACTCATAAACCACTTTAAGCCTTTCTCTCACTTTAAGCCAGACTTTAAGCCTTTCCCTTGTCCCAAGCACCATCTAATTCTTCTTACAGTACCACAGAAAGACACAACACAAAGCCATAAGCTTATCTTCTACTGCACAAAAGGTCTTTCAAATGGTGATATTAAATACGAATTTGTAGCTAAGATGCAAATTAATTTTAGGGTTCACTGTCTTCTTTAGTTAATCAATGTCCTCAAATATTTTCATTCATTGCATAGAGCTTGCAAATGTCTTAACTGGCAGCTGAGGAACAGGCTGCCCAGGGAGGTAACTGAGTTGTCATCCCTGGAGGCGTTTAAGAGCGGGGTGGATGTTTGTGCTGATGGATGTGGTTTAGTGGTGTTGATAGTGCTGGGACAAATGTTGGACTCAATGATCTTGAAGGTATCTTCAAGCAAAAATTGTACTATGATTCTATGATAGTTATTAGTAGAAACTAAGCCTCCTTCAATTCAAAACGACACGAGGTTGCAAAACTTGGGAGGAAATCCTGCCCTGGAGAAACTAGCGGCAAATTCCAACTGAAGCAAATTCCATCCCATACGCACTCCCTGCTTTCATTCCTGCCAGTGACACAGTAATGCAGTTGCACTGAAAAAGAGATTAATAACAAAACAAAATTTAAGTATTAAAGGTAAATTCTCCCACTTAACAGACACAGTAAAAATGAACTGACATCTTTCAAACTACAGAAGGGTTGCCTCACTCCCATTTTTTGAGGAAATATACATTTCTTATCCATTAGGTGGAAGTTAGAGATAGAGTTTGTAGATTTTTTTATTCATCTTCAGTGAATACTCATACTAAGAATGTCATCAATTTCTGTGAAGGGAAACATTCTCCAAGAAAAGGATTTCCGGAGTACAAATTTACCTTTAACAGTATATTATTTATTATATTTGGGAGATAAAAATGGCCACAAATCTCATAACACGTTAGTAGACTAGAAAATTCCTAAGTAGAGAATGGGCAATTACCTGGTCTGAAAACATAAGTAATAAAATTCCAAATCACTTCATGCAGTTTTGAAAATCAAAAGCTTTATCTTTGCAGTTACAAAGAAGAAAAGCTACACTTTCTGTCATCACTGTTACTGGTTGGGAAGTAATCAGCATCAGGCCTCATCTACGCTTCAACCTGCTCTCTCTCCCCAGCCTGCAAAGCCTGGCAGCACTTATATTTTAAGAAACCCAGAAGTTATTCCAGCAGCCACTTGAGTGGCCAGCGTACTGAACCAGCCACTTTGAGTGATAAGCATCAATCAATTTTAAAATACTCAGTATTACAAGTATTACGAAACATTGTATGCTACTGTAATCTCTTTAGAGACTTTATCCGCTCTGAGAAAGTTTCCTGATCTTTAGGATCTCATCAGAGATCCTTGTTCTTCTAAAGCAACAACTCCATAGCCTTTAATACATAACAATACAAATTTGTTTTAAAGTTTTTGTTATTTTTGTTAATTTCGCTTGTTAAAATTCATAATGTATTTCTTGATAGACTAAATTTAGCCAGAACGTGTACATGGCTGTAGGTGCTGACCACATCATTGACCTACTGGTAGGCATGTGCTCCTCTGTCAGTGGCCTGGGCCCTGAAGTACCCCAGGAAAGAGGTTGTCATTCCCTGCACTCCTTTGAGTGGAAGTTCTCTGCGTTAACTTCACAACGTGCCTGTGCATCGGCTTCAGAGGGGCATCCATTATCATATAAATGTAGCAGTGCTAACCATAGCGAAAGGGGAATTGCTGCACTCTG
>NW_009734508.1:0-9406 GCF_000703405.1 Apaloderma vittatum | reverse complement strand
GTAGGGAAAAGAGCGTGCAGAGAACACAGAGGGTCACCTCAGGGAAAAAGTAATTCAAGGTCAGTTTGTGGTTTTAATTTAGAAAGAAACTGCCATTGGTGGTGTTTATACATCCCAAAATAGGTCCATTCATATGGAAACAGACAACATGAAACTTACATAAAAGTGAATTTTAAGACCACACTGCCATATTATCGCAGCACATAACACTGAAAAACACTGAGAAGATGCTTTGCCAATATCCCGTCTCACCTTACTTTCTATCAAAGCTGGATATAGGCCAAAGGAAGAAGAAAAAAACATTATCTTAGTTCTGCAGCTACACAAAGCTACAAGCTATTGAATCTTCAGTGGTGATTCCCAAATCAAAGGTAACAGTGTTATTTATACCATTTAGCAGAATTATTTACCAAGTTTGTACCTGCCCAACAGCTTTATAAGCCTCACCCATATTTCCTGTACTGTAAAAGACTCTTCCGCAAATTCACTGTGAAGCTAATCATTCCCCTGTCACATATAACCTGGATGTTTTCTTTCTTTAAAGGGGGGAGAAGCCTTGCACTCAGTCAATTTTGGAAGGGCATTACTTTCAAACAACTGAGATTTTCAAGCCTGCTTTTCTGTACTCACTATCTACAGAGATCTATTGCATGAGAAGTCAGTCATTAAAGACATTTTTTCTAAATAGTATAAAGTAAGGTTTTGAATACAGAAGCTTTTCATTCAACTGTTAACAGAAATCAGGAAAATAATAATTTGAGTAACCTCATAGATTTCAACTACAATACTTGTCCAAGGGCTTATACAGTTGAGGTGAAAACAACTCTTTATATATAATTTTATTACCTTTTTTCAGTTTTGCCTTCATTCCAGATACAGCTGGGCCAGTGGACAAGCATCAGCTGTGAAAATGACTCAGCTTCTTCACCTTGTAAACAGTTCTAATAATTCAAACTACTGGAGAAGGAAAATCTTCTGCAAAGTTAAAGGAATGTTCATAGTGCTTATCACCAAAACATGCCCTAGAAGGTAAACTAGGATGTGCCCATTGTGATTCATTCTCCAGTTTTACAGACAGCATAGACCACCAATTTTGAAAATATGTCAGCCATTTATAACTTGCATTCTATTTTCAAATGCATCATTCCCCAAAGTCACCTGTTAAGAAATGTTTTTTGAAATTAACATTCCAGAGCTGACAACGAAAAAGTAAAACCAAAGAAAAACACGGGCAGAAACTGGCTGCACTTTTAGAGATGCTTTTGGCAAAATTCTGATGGATTAAGAAGCAAGGGAGGGAGATGCATCTGATCTTCCCCTGCAAAGCTAACTACTAATCTTTCTCTGTATCTGTTGGATGAGTCAGAGAAAAAATAAAAATCTGATGTAACTGCGTACTCCAATAGAATTACACTAGGGGTCAACATAATCTTATGTGCGGGAGACAGCTGGTATAATGATTATCTCCTGGGGAGACAGGGAAGAGTGAGATGAGCACAGAGAAATGCAAAGCTACAAACATGAGCAGTCTCTTAACAGAAGTGACTTTTGAGCCATTTCTGCACTTGGACAATTTGGTCTGCAGGCTCAGCTAACTCAGCTGACATTGAAACACTGTCTAAAACAGAGATGGAAGCTGTAGAACAGGAGCTATAGTCAGTTAACCATTGCTGCACTTGAATAAACAACACTTGCACTGATTCTAGTGGGGCCCTTTTTCCTTTGCTATTCTGTTTGCATACTTAAAGGTATTAACAAAGAAGTACACTTGCCTAGCCATCTCTTCCTGAAGACATCACCAATCCTGTGCAAAAGAACACTGTTGGTTTCAGTCATTTTCATGCCAGTTTCTTCCATCGAATTCTCTCATGAACAAAGAAAATCAACTAGTGGCAAAAGAAACAGCCACACTTCTCTCAGTCTCTCTTCACAGGAGAGATGTTCAGGTCCCTTGATCATCCTCGTAGCTCTCCATTGGACTCTCCCCAGTAGGTGCCTTCTCTCTTGAACTAGGGAGTCCAAAACTGGACACAATATTCCAGGTGTGGCATCACCAGTGCGGAGTAGAGAGGCAGGAGAACCTACCTAGACCTGCCAGACACACTTCTTTCCTTAATGCACCCCAGGATACCTCTAGTTTTACTTTGTTGCAACTTTGTACACATACAGAATGCATACTAGCAGCATTCTGAATCTCTATATTAACTGTTACTTTATTTCACTGATGACAATCTTCCCAAAAGCAAGGCTTCACACTGCTATACACTGTTAAATATATCATTAGTGAAAAAACACTGAAAGACTCAATTCCAAAATGCAGTAAGATCCATGCTTAATTCTGATGACTTCAATGAGACTAAAGAACATAGCTGAATGCTTTGCTAAACAGAAATTGATGTAGGCACATGCTAGTTTTCCTCAGTGACTCAGAAACGGCCCTTGAGCTAGAGCAGTAGATCTGAGCCTAGAGCAATGCCGCAAAAAAATAAGAGTGTGTTACCTCTCTTCTTGAACAAAATACTTGCCTTGGGTCTCACAAGGGTTGCCCTCTGACCAAAGCAGTACAACTGCCAGCCCCTCCCTGTTAGGGATGAATCTGACCATGACATGGAAACTAAACCCAAAATGCATTATTCTCTCTTCAGGAATAATTAACCTGAAAAAGATAAAAATAACCTTTCCTAGCATAACAGAAGCAGAACAACATATAGAGGGAAGTGTGTGAAGTTCATTCGTATGTGACACTTTCATTTTAAATAAACATGCCATGAAGCTGTTAGCTGGAATGTGGCACGCTTTTTGTAATTATCCCAAAGCAATATTCCAGATTCCTTGCTTGTCAGGATTAGGAAAAGGTTGCCCTCAGCAGTACCCAAGCATGCACATTTCCATAGACAATGAACACAGCTAGACATTTACTTTTCTCCAGAGAAAGTGACAAAAGCAATCCTGATTTAGTCATAGTCTCAGTATTTCCAGAAAACACACAGAGGAAATCTCCTGGATCTCTCCCCATGACATATAGAATCACAGAATTGTCAGGGTTGGAAGGGACCTTAAAGATCATCTAGTTCCAACTCCCCTGCCATGGGCAGGGACACCTCCCACTAGATGAGGCTGCTCAGAGCCCCATCCAGCCTGGCCTTAAAAACTTCCAGGGATGGGGCTTCCACCCCATCTTCTCTTGGCAACCTGTGCCAGTGTCTCATCACCCTCATGGTCAAGAACTTCTTCCTCACGTCCAATCTGAACCGATCCATCTCTAGCTTCAATCCATTCCCTCTAGTCCTATCACTACCCAACATCCTAAAAAGCCCCTCACCAGCTTTCTTGTAGCCCCCTTGAGATACTGGAAGCCACAATAAGGGCTCCTCAGAGCCTTCTTTTCTCCAGACTGAACAGCCTGAACTCTCTCAGTCTGTCTTCATAGGAGAGGTTCTCCAGCCCTCTGATCATCCTCGTGGCCTTTCTCTGGACACACTCCAGCACATCCACATCTTTCTTGTGCTGTGGGCTCCAGAACTGGACACAGTACTCCAGGTGGGGTCTCATGAGAGTGGAGTAGAGGGGCAGAGTCACCTCCCTTGACCTGCTGGCCATGCACTTCTTGATACAGCCCAGAATACGACTGGATTTCCGAGCTGCAAGTGCCACTGATGGCTCATGATGAGCCTCTCGTCCACCAGTACCCCCAAGTCCTTTTCTTCAGGGCTGCTCTCAAGCCAGTCACTGCCCAGTCTATATCGGTGCTTGACATTGCCCTGACCCAGGGGCAGGACCTTGCACTTGGTCTTGTTGAACTTGATGAGGTGGCCTCGGCCCACCTCTCCAGCCTGTCAAGGTACCTCTGGATGGCATCCCTACCCTCCAGCGTGTCAGGCGCCCCACACAGCTTGGCGTAGTCAGCAAACTTGCTGAGGGTGCACTCAATGTCACTGTCCATGTCACCGACAAAGATGTTAAACAAGACTGGTGCCGGTACTGATCCTTGAGGGACTTCCCTTGTCACTGGCTCCCACTTGGACATGGACCCATTGACAGCCACCCTTGGGTGCGGCCATCAAGCCAGTTCTTTATCCACTGAATCGTCCATCCATCATCCATATTTTATCAGCTTGGAGACCAGAATGTCATGTGGGGCAGTGTCAAAGGCTTTGCTCAGGTCCAAGTAACATAGTAGGTGACGTAGGAGGTGACTACTTGAACAACTACATTATTTTGACAAATAATTCTTTTTATACAAAACGCTATGTTTTGGGGAGGAAATGCAAACATTCCTGTAAAAAACTGCAGTAGAGTCCAAATCTGCACTAAATAGTCTCACACATTGTCTCACGCTCCAATACCTTGTAATATTACCAATAGACCCTGATTAAGAAACTCTAATGTCCCATCCTTAAACGTAGTAAACTCAGTTTACCTGAAAAACTTTGTGCAGCAAGAAATCATTGATGCTAGGAGTCTGTCATAAATAATGGAAACTATATGGAGAGGAGTTGGGCATTTCCATTTTACACATAAACAATTAGCTCTGTCTGTATCCCACATTAGGGGTTAAGGCATTTACCGAGTCAGATTACTATTATACCTATCTCAGATTAATTTTCTAAAATACAAAGGCACACATCAGCTGTAGACAGGGTGGAACCTGGTAAGAACCACTCACATGTGCAGTTATGGTTTACTTAGCAAAGTAGTATGGCCCACAGGCATGAAGTTCACACAGCTTTTTCAGTTCACTTACAATATCTAAATCAAGGTCACTCATTCTTCTATTTGGGATGGGACGGATAATCAACATGGGCAACTCGTTTTCTCTCGCTTAAGCTTTCATCCTTTTTTTTAAACAGGATACTGTCATGTCCCGAGCTTTCAGGGCGAAGACTGAGGTTCGCTGATCCTCAGGCCAGGATTAAGGTGAATCAACACCAAGGATCCTAACGGCAGTTTATTTACCAGTCAACAAAGAACTAACATGATGCGCTTCAATTGCCCACGTAACGCTATTAACGCGCCTCACAATAAAGAACCATTAGCGGAAACAAAGGAAACCAGCCTTGCCATAACCTTATTGTTGGAACTAGAAAGAAAAAAGGAACGCGACCGGCAATGAAAGCTCACTACCCTCGGATCCCGCGAGGACCACGGCACACGCAGCCATCTCCTAGTGGCGGGCAAAAAGCGCGCCTGACTGCCACGGTGATTGCCTTTGATGCTGCCAAGTTCCTGCCACATGGCGTTGTTTACCCCTTGTGGAAAATTACTGGGAACGGGTCTAGAGTATGGTGGGGGCTCCCGAGGGAGTCACCCACCCCTCCCTCTCCCGGCTTTACTTCTCCATTCTTGCAGCCCCAGCTCCAAGCCCTACCCACCCCCACAGCTCCACCGGGGCAGAAACGGGGCAGTGGGCTCAGGAAAGTGCTGAGGCAGCCCGCCACCAACATGGCCACACGCCAGGCTGGCGGCTCCGCGCCGTTTAGGTTCAGAAAAGGCCCAGACTCTTTGAGACATTTGTTTAGCACTTCCTCACAGATATCTACATCACAACTTTTGAAAGGGCTAATATGCCCAAACAGCTGAAAGTCTATATCATTACAGCCTATCTAAATAAAAATATATGTAGCCATCTCCTGGAACTGTGAGAAAACTACCTGTTACAGTACCAACATTCTTTAAGTTCTATCTCTATAGTTTAACCAATTTGCCTTCTTTCCCCATTTAATCATTTAATCTCTATTTACCTTGTGCTTTGTGATCCTGAAAATACAAGCTGGCTTGTACGTGGATACTTCCTCACTAACATCCCTGGAGATATTGTCATTGACTGAATCAAAAATAGACTAACCCCATTGCAAATAGGACAGTGAGGCATCTCATTGTCATGTTTAGCAAGTCTTTTAGTAAAGATTCAGTACATAAATTCTGGAATATACCAAGCTCATTGCATGTTCCTGGTTAATAAAATTTCAGAGGAAACTAGGGAAGCACTTTGTGCTCCATCCACAAAATACTTCAAAGAGTAGCACTATTGAGAAATTGCTTGCCTTCAGGGGAAAAAGATGCCTGCTATGCTAATATTTGTTTTGGACACTGAACAACGGGTCCTTGTTGCTAACTAACCTTTGAGCACTATAGCAGTAACCATAAAAATATTTTTAAATTAATTAAGTAAAAATCTTCAGAGCTGTTCCTTTTATCCTCTGCTGTTTCTGGTATACCATTTCTGTTTTCAAGGAGTGCACTTATCAAGTCAGAATCTGTTTTACTCTCACGAGCTGTCAACTCTTGGCTGCTAACTACTTCGCAATCCTGGCTGGTCATTTACCCTTCATCAGAAATGTTTAGACGTCACCAGTCAACTGCACCCTCTACAAACACCTTGTGCTAATGTAAATGTCAGTGAAAAATCAGTTACATTACGCTAAAATGAAAAATAATGATGTATATAGTACACCCTTAAAATTGTATATACTCCAGCATGCACTTCAATGAAGCCCACAAACCAAAAAAAAGAGTAAAATCATACATATTGTTCCTCTGAAGCCCTACAACTCTGCAAAAGAAATGTTTCATAAAAGGCCCATCCAAACAGTAAATGAAGTCTAAATGTCTTTTAAAGGCCAAAAGCTTCCCATTTAGTCACTAACAGAAGATAAATTAATTCACAATTAAGAATTTTCCAATACTATAAAAATATCAGAAATACAAAAAGTAAACAACAGGCAGAAAATGAGGAAAAGTAAATTAAGTTAAAAAACCTCCAAAAGTATGTATTTGAAATATTCTATCACCCTGCAAGCAGGCTTACATAACTAAACATGGATTTATTAAAGTAACTCCCTTTTCTAGCCACAGTTGTAGATAGCAAAGTTACTTTGATGAGTTCTTCTATCCTACTGATAACAACCTTCTGTTTCTAAATGCAGGTTATCTATAAGCACATTTTTCTCAAAGTCCTCTACAAACAGAGTGGTGGTCCTACAAAGCATTTTTCAAACAAATCATCTCTGAGAGGAGACAGGGAGGGCAAAAATTTTATCTACTGCAAATACTACATTTCAGGCATTTTTTTCATTCCATATAGAACAAAGGTTAAAAAAAAAATCCTGAAAAGTTGGATGTTTTTAACATTGGAAAAAGAATTCTGAGCATACCTTCCACATTCTGCAGCAAGCCCCAGGAGCTTGGGTTTCCGCAGCGTGTGAAACCAAGGGAAGGTTTAGCTTGGATCTCAGGAAGCCATTCCTCATGGAGAAGGTGATCAGGCATTGGGATGCACTGCCCAGGGAAGGACTATGGAGTCTCAGTCCCTGGAGGTGTTTAAGGACAGGTTGGATGTGGCACTTAGTGCCATGGTCTTGTCGATGTGATGGTGTTGAGTCATAGGCTGGACTTAATGATCTCAGAGGTCTTTTCCAGCCTCAACAATTCCGTGATTCTGTGAAGGCCTAGGCTGCTGAGTGGCTGGGAATACAGAAAAGCAGTCAGGTTTTCTACAGAGAAAACTTCCTTCCCAGCTTCCATCCGCACCAACAGGTTCCTTGTGGTCTTTCAAGTTTTACCTGCGCAGCATTTCCAGTGAAAAGCTTTCTCAAACCCACTGATATGTGGAAGTTTGTAAGCAGGGATATAAATTTGAGAACTATCTGTGTTTGAGAACTGTTTGTGTTATGCAGTTTGGGATAGCTATGTTCTCAGCTTGGGGTGTGAATTGTTCTGTTTTGTCCGGAAGGGGGGATGTGCAAGGTGCAGGGGAGCGCAGCGGGAGGCCAGGATCTCTGGTTACAGAGCCGCACGGGGATTGGCTGGTGCAGGATCCGAGGCATCAGGCAGAAGACGTCAAAAGTTTGTGGCCAAGAAAAACTTGGAGCCTTCCTCAGGAAGACCAGCAGAGTGCACCTGAGGACCACCAGAGTGATACAATGCACATGCGAACTGGGCAGGGACTTATGTTAATGAATCCCTGAATATGCATGTAGGCTACCCATATGTGTCAAAGTTTCCCAAACCCCGGTTGCTGTATATTTCGAGGAACTATCCCACACGTGCCCCGTGCCGGAATAAAGAACATCTGCTTAATTAACTTCGGTTATTGAGTTTCTCTGTGTCACCACGATGGTACAAAGAACAACTGTGCATCAGTTGGAAGCAAGCAAAAGCAATTAACATCCCAAAATGCAAATACAAATGGCAAGGCTGAAGCTGAGCAAGAAAGAGACAGAATAGCTCTAGAATGAGCAGTGAAGAGTAAGTAACAAGGGGTTGTATTTAGTAACAGGATGTTGTATTTAGTATTAGAGCTGTTGGTTCAGACTGATTTTCTGGACTGCCCTTCTCATTTCACTGAGGCTCTGGTTTTGCAAGAGAAGGCAAGCAAACTGTCCTTTCATGGTAAAACAACCCTTTGTAGTAATTCAGCTGGTCAGGCCCTTCCCTGCAGGGCAGAACTGATTTGCTTAAGGATTCCTCTCCTGTCTACCCAGAGAATGCATAACAACATGGTTAATCCAGATGTAAATTAGGCAGCAACCTGGAAAACCTAAAAAGGATGTGTTCCACATGTTGGAGAAGAGGATGGCTATTAGCCTAACTCCTCTTCCTAGTGACACTAATAAAGGAGAATTAAGGAAGGGAGAAAATATAAAATCAGGTAAACAACTATAAAAGGACAAAGGAAATTTAAGTTGTTACACTGTGTACTCATATTTAATTTACTGTTCGGGCTGTTTAATTTGAAGTAACACTTCTAAGCAGAGTGGGTATCCATTCATCAGCTGTGGATGTTGCAAACTTCTGCCAAGACAAAATGAACAGTTTCCATGACAGATAATCTTACCTGCCTGTAACAGGAAAAGACAAATTACCTTTGTAACATTTATCTAGATTAAACAGATCAGAGGAGGTACAGCTTGATGCAGTATTTTCACAGGATGAGAGCATGTTAGCTGAGGAATAGGTACTGATTAAACCTGAGACAATGAGTGCCACAAACATTTCAGAGAATGTTAACAGTTGAAAGGGACCTCAAAAGATCATCTAGTCCAGTCCCCCCTGCCAGAGCAGGATCACCCAGAGTAGGTCACACAGGAACGCGTCTAGACAGGTTTGGAAAGTCTCCAGAGAAGGAGACTCCACAGCCTCCCCGGGTAGCCTGTGCCAGGGCTCTGTCACCCTCCAGTGAAAAAGCTTTCTCTAATGATTTTGTGGAACCTCCTGTGTTCCAGCTTGTACCCATTGCCTCTTGTCCTGTCACTGGATATTACTGAGAAGAGCCTGGCTCCATCCTCCTGACACTCACCTTTTACATATTTATTAACATTAATGAGGTCACCTCTCACTCTCCTCCAAGCTAAGGAGACCCAGTTCCTTCAGCCGTTCCTCATAAGGGAGAGGTTCCACTCCCTTC